>NC_056725.1:1080791101-1080991101 GCF_019279795.1 Protopterus annectens
ATATATTATTTGTTTACATTCATTATACTTATAAAACAAGTATAATGTAGTAGGGTTGACAGTGTCTGTTTGCAGGCTTAACTGCAGCCGTTGGTGACATTCTTTGCAGTGCATGCCCGGTAGTGGTTTTCCTTCAAATATATCATGCCAGTATAAAGTATCCTCATCTCTGAGAGGAGCATAGTATCATAAAATTTTCTTTACTGCTTTGGCAGCCTTCTGACGAGCAGAGGTTAAAAATTACAGATGATGGAGTTTCAGACTTCATAACCTTCAGTGTTAGTGAAGTGGCACTATAAATTGGAAATATTAGAAAATATAAGAGGGTTTTGTCTTTTATATTTTACATGTATCTCCCTGTTACAGAATCGTTTACCATGTATCACTGGCAAATTTGGCATAGTAAAAGGTTCGGCTATCAGATATACACTCACTCAACCATAGTAAATGTGTTGAGTGGCAGAGCATTTATCACTGCTGGGATCATCTCCCGGGCTGCTAGAGGCTTTTATTGAGGTATGGGTGGTGTTTGTGAGTGTTTGTGGTGTATATACAGCCGGATCCTGGGTTGTGTGTTTTGTTACATGAGTGAGGTAATCCCCCCCCCCCTTTCTTGCAGTGGGACAGCTGCATTGGTTTTGCTGCTGTAGGAAGTTACGGACCCGGTAATATTATGCAAAAAAAAAAAATTACAAATTAAAACTTAGCATTGAGGTTATAGCTGGTGCTACCTATTGTGATTACATTATGGTTTTGGTCTTTTATTGTTTTGAAGTACAGGACAGAAAGTGTGGGTTGGAGAGAGAGAGAGTAGGGTGGTTTGTATAAATTAGCTTTTGATGAGATCTAAGGTTTTCATGGGCTATGGGGATGTTCATGCATGCGCTATGTGGGAGGGATGGCCGGGAGGGGTGATTCTTTTCAGATTTTGATATTCTGGCTGATCGGGGGAATGGTCAGACAATCAAAGGCACTCGATAATGACGTTCACCTGGTCAGATGGTATAGTTATTGAGGAACTGCATGCTGTCTGGTATTCTCGCATCTTTCTATGTTTATAACAGTAAGCTGCCTATCTTTCATCTTGGGTCTTGCTCAGTAATTTTAGTCACTAAATGTGTAAACTCCTTTTTATACATATAAATATTATTTGTGGATGCATGTTCAAGCACACAGATACATATACTATTTTAGAGACCTCTAGAGTTTATTCTACTTCTATTGGCAAAAAGCTTAGGCTTATTTTTCATACTTCATAAGGACTGATACATGTGGGCATTTTAGGAGGTGGCCGAGCAAAGTCATTAGTTTAAAATCAAAAGTTTAAGAACTGGGAAATGTTGGTAGCAGTGTCATTTTAAACAATTTGGCTAAAGTATTTTTTTCTCACAGATAGTTATTACTCAGCTGAAGAAAATGTTTTAATTGCACTTGTCTGTTTAGAAGGCTATGTTTTGTGGTTGTTAGTCATGGCATGGCAGTATGTGGGTATGGAATGTTACCCCAAGGTGGGTTTGATTGCTTTGAAGGCTGCGGTATTACGGGGGCTATTACGCAGGTGGCTGGTGTGATGGGGAGGAGCAGCAGTACAAATGAGAAACCTTTGGGATTGGTGCAACTTGTATTAATTCATTAAGAGATTCTTGTTAGAAGTAAAACCAGCAAATTTCAACCATCCTATGACCTTCCAAGGGGGAGTTGTTAGTAAGCTGTTAGTATGGGTTACTCATTTTTTCCTATTTGTGCCACAATTCAAATGCTAGTTTCTCATTTTGGAAATGGAACGCTGAGAGCTAGGCACTGGGCAGTGAAGTACATTTGAGTTTCAGACTGTGAATCTTTCAGAGGGGGTATGTTAAAGCAAATCCTGTTGTGTTGAGTATTTATAAGCCATAAGAGTGGTGTTTGGTACATTTGGTGGAAAGGGATGTTCCATTGTGGATGTGGTTTTAGGTGGGGGCCATTGTCAGCACTTTTCCTTTCATAGTATTTGCTTACATGGACCCCTGTCTAACAGAGCAACTGATGTGATCCCCAGGGAGAATGTCCTATCTTCCATTCACTCAAGGAAGGTTCCTTTTGAAGAAGACCAAATTGGCACTCTGCTTGACATGTATGTGCAGTCTTTTCTAGTGTATGGGGCGTCTCTGGGTCAGGAACCTATCCCTCCAGCATGTTTTGTTCATGGTGAGGACATGGGTTAGATCCCAGGAGAGTTTGGCACTGAGGGATTAGGATTTCTTTAGGTCTAGTATGTTCAACAGCTTTGGTGGTTTGGAATTGTAAAGTTACCTGGTTTCTGGATAAAGTTAGGTCCGTTCAGGTGTGTAGTTTACTCTTAATATATTTCACTGGTAATTAAATGTATCTTGTGTATTTGATATGGTCATAGAAAGCATTACTTCAGTTATCAGTGGCAAGATGCAGTGAGTTTGCAGATGGAATGAATAATTAAGGCACATTACAGTTGGGGCAGTGGTGAATTTTTGTAGATGTAGGACATATTTATTTTGGCCAGTTTGAATGGGTTACTTTGGTAGGGTTAATAGTTGACGCACTTTTTGTTGCTTGTGGCTTAGTTCCTTGATACACCCTTGCGGCATATGGATAGGGTGGGTTTTAGGGATTTGTTTTTTGATTATATGTTTATAGGTGTGGGGTTTGGGGGTGTATTTGTGGCATTTGTTTTGGCTGTGGTTAGTCATCACAGAAAGGTGAGGGCCAGCAAGGGCAAGGATGTTTCTTAGGTGCTACTCTCGTATTGGATAGTTGGAGGGATTGGGGTATTTGATAGCTTCATAGGAAGCATTGCTTCAGTTATGGCTGCTTTGTCATAGATTGGAGAGTCTGTGGTACATTCCTTCCCGGGTTGACAGGATAGGTTGTCCTTGAAGATGTCTTGGAATGCGTTATGTATTTTGGATGTTTTACATGTCTTTTCTTTCTTGCAGATGGGGTCTTGGAATGTTGTGGCTGTAGTTTGGAATAGGTGGGTATAAGGTGGAGCCTTCTTGTCCCTATTTGAAGGTTTAAATTTGTCTTTTTCTTTGTAGATGATGGTGTGCCGAGTTCCAGTGGTGAGATACAGTGAGTTCGGAGATGATCATGCTTTAGTGTCGAATAAGCGGTGGGGTCATTGGGTGAGTAATTAGAAAGGGATAGGTTAAAAGGCAAGCACAGTGATTCAGAAAAAGAAGAAAGAAGCACAACTAAATTTTTGATTACTCTAGAATAAGTAATATGTTTTATGACCTCATTTGATTGTCATAGTGAGAATGGTTTGCTGCATGTTTTAACTCTGAATGCATGTTTCTTTGGAAGTACTGATCACTTGGGTTGGCACATTGAGGGTACAGATGGAGTGCTGAGTGAGTAACAGTCAATGCCCTGAGGGAAATGGACTTGAAAGGTAATGGTTTTGTTTTGTGGATGTTTTGAGTGCTGCAGAGGCTATAGGGTAGTAGGTAATTTTATTCAATGGTCATTAAGGCACATTGCAGTTGGGGGCAGTGGTGATTTCTTGCAGATGTAGGACATGTTTATTTGGCCAGTTTGGGTAGGTTACTTTGGTAGGGTTAATAGTTGATGTAGTTTAATTTTTACATGCAGGATGGGGTTGGCATGTCACTAATCTTGTGTTGACCAGATGGCATAGGGCATTTTTCATTCTGGTATAATTTGGTTTTGATCTGTGGTATAGGGCAATTTCAGTTTGGTATATTGTTGGTGGCATTCAAGGGTATTGATAGAGTAAAGACGGGTCAGACTGCTAAAGCCATCATGGGGTTTAGGTGCCTTATTTATGATATGGGTAGTTGGTGCTGGCAAGGCTGTTCTTAAAGGGCATGTTGAAGTTTTTCAGGTTCTGCATGTCATTGGGCAAGTGAAAAGAATTGTTTGGGAAGGGTGATATGCAATTGCTTTAATTTGGTGGTTGGGGTTGAGTATTCTTTCTCCAGTGGCATGTGATGCTTTTGTAAGCATTAGGTAATTACCACAGGCTGGTAATGTCCTGGTAATTATTGTACACCAAATGATGTTTAGCCTTCTCCCCTAAGGGTGGCTAGCTGATTGAAGCTGGAGGTGAGGGGGGAACAGCCTGGGCAGGCTGGTTTCAGAGAAGTAGGACAGGTTTGCCCTCTTCTGTTCCCCCTCTGGTGTCTGGTGGTGCATTTGTAAAGTAAGTGAGCTAAAGTATGGACGCTGCTTACTGGACAGGATGAGCAGATATGCTGTCCTGATTAACATTATAAGGAAGTTTATAAGTAAAGTAAGTGAGCAAAGGTATGGACACTGCTTACTGGTCAGGATGAACAGGTGCGCTTTCCTGATTATAAAAGGATGTTTATAAGTAAAGTAAGTGAGCAAAGGTATAGGCCCTACTTACTGGGGTAGGATGAGCAGGTACACTGTCCTGATTAACATTCCATAGATGTTTATGCTGTGTTTAGAATCAAATACACTATGCCAGTTGTATTTAACAAATTTTGGTAATCAAAGTTATGTTATGGAAGTTTTAATAAAGGTCGTCAAATGTCATTCGGTGTGTTGTGTTTATTGAAGGGGACCAGGACAATCCATTTTAATTCCAAATTATAAACCATATTTTCTATATCACCACCCCTGGCATCTTCATATATTACTTGTAAAACTTTAAACTAGAATGTGTGGTCAATGCCACATATAGATATATATTTAGCAAGAGCATTACTATATGCTGAATTTGTAATATTATAGATATGCTCACAAATCCTATCTCTCAGCCTTCGGTCTGTCTTCCCTGTATAAAAACTTTGACAGGCCTGGCATACTGCTAAATATACTATATGCTTGGTGTCACAGTTGGCTGTAGCCTGTATTCTAATAACTCGCCCTGTATCTGGGTGCATAAATTAATCTGTAGATTCTATATACCTACACCAATTACATTTGTTACAGGTGAACGTTCCCAGCTGAGTCCTAGGCCTAATGCTGTGTTTTAGAGATGGTGATAATAAAGCAGCCCTCTTTAAATTTTTTTTGTTCTTATATGTGAACTTAGGCTTATTCCCTACTATAGAAGCCACTTCCTTGTCTATGGACAATATCGGCCAGTTTCTTTTTATAACTTCCTTAATCTGGTGTATATTGCTGGAATACATAATAGGCATTCTTAAATGTTCATCGCTTCTGTTTTTATGTTGTTGAATGAGCCAAGGACCTGCTGAATAGTAAGGCCTACCCCCTTTGTTAGATTTACAAAATGTACTGTGTATTGCTGTATTAATATCATGTGTGCTACATCCTCTCTGCCTAAACATGTCATGTAAAAGATCAATTTCTCTATACTTTAATTTCTTCAACCTTTCTGTATAATATCATTGTAAGGGTTAATAATACCCTGCATGACCTATAGTGTCTGGTAGGGGATGGTGCAGAGAAACTGTCTCAATATTTGTTGAAAAATACCTGAGAAGTCTACTTAATAAGAATTCATATGTGTTGAAAGACACAAAGAATTTTTTTTAAATAATTTGTATGCTTTTTTAGGACATAATAAATGTGAAACTTATATTTTGGTGACATTGGGCGTGCAGTCCCTTTTTGCCTGTATACCAAATGATGTAGGCATTGAGTTTCTGAAACAGTATTTATTGAACAACAGTGAGTTCACAGGTACATTTATAGAACTAATTTGTCTTTTTAGGGAAACAATTCTTGAAAATAATGTTTTC
Organism: Protopterus annectens; assembly: GCF_019279795.1. Lineage (NCBI taxonomy): Eukaryota > Metazoa > Chordata > Ceratodontiformes > Protopteridae > Protopterus > Protopterus annectens. The sequence goes on from NC_056725.1 coordinate 1,080,796,816, forward strand.
ATTTTCAATGGAGCAATTATATTGGCAAAGGAAAGGCGTAGCTATGGGCACTTCTAGTGCCAATAGCTATGCCAACATTGTCATGGCACATTGGGAGAATAATTTTATTGCTGATGCATTTATAGAGGTCATCTTTTATTGCAAGTTTGTAGATGACCTTTTTTTGTTGTGGGATGGGGATGAAGATACCCTTTTGATGTTTTATGAATCCCTACATTCTACTACTCCCTTTCTTAAATTTAAATTGAATTATTCCAGGGACCTAATACATTTTCTACATGTGGGAGGTTTTGAGACTATTGACCAATCAGTGTCTACTAAAACATACAGGAAGGAATGCCTAGGACCAATTATTTACATAGGCAGAGTATGCACCCCCCACATATCCACCGTAACATAGTTAGTAATCAAGGTTTAGACTGGATGTTAATGATTCAGATTTTCCCAGATAAATTGATCTTTTACATGACATGTTTAAGCAGAGAGGATATAGCACACATGGTATTGATACAGCAATACACAGTACATTTTGTAGACTTAACAAAGGGGGTAAGCCTTACTATTTAGCAGGTCCTTGGCCCATCCAACAACATAAAAAGAGAAGGGATGAACATTTAAGAATGCCTATTACGTATTCCAGCAATATACACCAGATTGAGGAAGTTATAAAGAGAAACTGGCCAATATTGGTCATAGACAAGGAAGTGGCTTCTATAGTAGGGAATAAGCCTAAGTTCACATATAAGAACAAAAAGAATTTAAAGCGGATGCTTTGTTATCCACCATCTGTAACACACAGCATTAGGCCTAAGACTCAGATGGGAATGTTTCCCTGTACCAAATGTAATTGGTGTATGTATATAAATTCTACAGATGAATTTATGCACCCAAATACAGGGCGAGTTAGTAGAATACAGGCTACAGCCAACTGTGACACCATACATATAGTATATTGAGCAATATGCCAGGCCTGTCAAAGTTTTCATATAGGGAAAACAGACCGTAGGACGAGAGATAGGATTCGTGAGCATATGTATAATATTAAAAATTCAACATATAGTAATGCTCTTGCTAAACATGTATCTATATGTGACATTGACCACACATTCAAGTTTAAAGTTTTACAAATAATATATGAAGATGCCTGGGGTGGTGATATAGAAAATAGGATTGAAAATTTGGAATTAAAATGGATTATTAGAATGAGTGGCAACTTAGGAAATGGTTTAAGTGACAGGATCTGTATTAAACCAGTGTTAAAGAAAAGAACTTTTAGATAAGTGAGATATATTTTTTATATGTATGTATAAATATTAATATATATAGATAGCTATATGTGCTATTTTGTTAGCACACACATTAAGTACATATATTTTTGTTATCATTTTTTGTAAATAAATACTTGTTTTCTAAGTATAATGAATCTAAACAATTAAAATATGTATTTTTTATACGTATTTTATGTCAGGTATATTTTTCTTTTTTTTATGATGTAGCTCTAAATGCTTAAACTCTAAATGCTTAAGTACATGCATTAATTGTATGATTGAGATTGCACTTTTATTGGATGTTTCTTTTTAAAAATGGAGTTCTGTTAGTACTTTGTGTCTGATGAAGCGGCTTGGTTTGGCATGAAAGCGCTAACACATTAAAAGTTTGTTATGCTACCTTATGACTTTGGTTTGCAGTATCTGCCATTGATTCAGTGGTTTTATTTTCAGAAGTTGCATTTATTCATCTGATAGGACTTTGTTATTTAAATTTTTGTTCATCAATACATATGTGTTTGCTATCATGTATGCGTCAAGATAAAATATTCTGATATCATGTATGTAGCGTGGTTTTGGAATTATTATTGCAAATATGAACAGGCAAGAAGGAGGTAAGTGCAGAAAGCCCTGGAGATGCACTTAGTTGTAATGAGTTTAAAGAAAATAAAGTTATATTTCAATGACTAGTTCTATCACATGGGGTGCCAAGAAGTCCCACAACCAAAAATTCCTCCTTCTGACTATCAAGTCATCTTCTGGTTTTCAAAATGAGTTTCTCAACTCTTTCAAATGCCTATGCTTTCCAATTTTGAGACAAAGTCATTATCTGAGAAAGTACTTTTGTGCTGTGAGAAAGACTTACAAGATGAGACAAATGGATCATCTTGTAAGCCTCACCCCCCCCCCCGTCTAAATATCAGTTATCAGGTATGGTAGTATAATGATCTGATTATGACACAGTCAACAAATGTTTAATTAATGACTTTTGTAGTGAAAAACCTGGTTGCGGTGGATGATAATGATGAGTCTGTCTGTATCTCTATGGTGTGGGGAAGGATGTCAGGGGCATACCTGTGCTGCAGACCCTACATTACCAGAAATGCTTTACCTTCAGGGTGCCAGGGCATGTGAAGGGTCACCTCTCACAAATGTACAAAGCAAGCCCCTCACAAATGCCCGTCTCATATCATCCCTTGGTATACTGTGGACAGGTGCAGTCTGGAATTGATAGGTCTCACAGAAAAATAAATCCATGGAACAGTATAATGGCAGCACTCATTCCAGTAAACCTTCAGCAGGAAATTTTGATTCCCAGGAGAAGAAATACACTGATTAGTTTCATGAGATGGAGGCTTGATCTTTACCACCAACTGAGGAGACACAACATTTTTAAGAACTTAAATTTTCAATTATATTATTTTCCTGTTGATGCTATACATCAGTTGTTATTTGTAAACTCTCAGACAGACATTGATAAACTCAAATCTATATACAATAGAATTGTAAGAGACGACCTTATGTCCAGAAATCTTGTCCCCACACCCTTCAACTGTCAGATGCTCCTACCTTATCTAACTACTTCATTTTGTATCTCACAAATGATGTACTTCGTGTACCTCTCTTCATTGTGATCCCCACTACCTACAAAAATCGGGACCATGGTTACATGTGTTTTTTGGGTTTATGGCAGATTACTGAGTTTTCAGAAACTTGAGATTTATGTGGTTGAGACTACATGCTTGACTTTTCAAAAACTTGGATGTAGTAAAACAAGTAAAATCTGCATTTTTGCTGGGAGACAGGCACCCATCCCCTGCACCCCATTCTCCCTGCAAATTATACATCCCAACTCTGAGATTGCTCTAGAGTGGGGAAAAGTAAGTTCCCTGATCCCCACTACACTGCAAACTCCATGCAAATACTTTGAGTTTTTGGAAAATCAAAATATTTTGACCATATGAATTCTGAGTTTCTAAAAAAAAACGTAATAATTTGACATAAATCTGTTATATTAACCTTATGTAATGTTTTGCACAGTAATGTCAAATTAAACGAAATCCACACTACGGAAGCTACCTTTTGAGCTACCATCTCATTCACAGATGGCTGTTCAAATTACCAGCTGGCACAGTACAAACCCTTGGGACTCAGCAAGGTGCAGTAGGCACTCTATGTCAGTACAAAATAACTTAAGCTCTTAATTTATTATATATATAATTACCTGTTGTGTTCCAATAGTGATATAAATCATTCTAGTGGTACTTATGTGATTATATTTATTACTGTTCTGTGAGGGAACATCTAAATATCCCCTCAGATCTTTTCTGAAAATGAGCAAAAGATTCTGTAGGACTACCTGGTTAACACACTTTGTAAAAGATAAGGAAATACAAAGATGAATATTAAACATAGAAATACAGACATAAAGAAAGAAGGAAATAAAGTCAAAAAGAAAACTCAGGAATAACAACACACCCAAAATAATTAAATAACTTAATTAACTAATTAATTAATTAATGCAATACTTGCAATATGTATTGGCCATAGATAAAATACATGACTAAAAGAACTCACATCTCATATTAAGTGATAAACGACTGACCCGACTTTGTATTACAAAGCTGGCTGTGCGTTATGCAGTGTTTATATATACGTGTGGGATTACTTACCTTGGTTGACACAACAAAATGTTTATGGTAAGAATGCTGACCACAAAAGGACAACAGCACAAATGTTGAAAGTCAACAGCACATTTGTAAGGAAAATCCATGCCACATGAAAACAAACAAACAAAAACAAAACAAATAACTTTTTTTTTTTTCAGGGGGAAGCACTGTGCATCCCACATATGGGGGGGGGGGCTGTGTCCCTCACAGACCCTGATAATAATATATATTAACTGTGAGTTTGCACAAACCCCAGTAAAAGGGAATATTACCGCACTGGGGGATTATCAGTCTAGCGCACCTGTCAACCATCTGCATATATCGACCAGCTGTGGTCAGTCAAGCAACTGTTGACATTTTGCTGCATCAACCAAATTCAGGAGTCCCATGTGTATATACCTTTGTGAGTGAGTCTCACTGCAAATATAACTCAAATAAATCTGAACAAAGAAAGCGCGATCATTTTAGACTGAATTTAAAATAATTGACAACAAGAAAAACTGAAATTAGCTTTTCTTTCATGGAGGACATTGCCCCTCTGCACCCCCTACACCCCCTGCTAATTATATACACCAAGTCTCAGATTGCTCAACAGTGTAGTAAACAAATTCACCGATTCCTTTTCACTGTGATCTCATAGAAAAGGCTACAGGCTAAAAGTCCATTAAAAAGAAAGTTCGCTCATATGAGAATTCCATCTTAGTTACAGCGACAAAAAACATTTTCTCATATTAACATTTGCTGCAATAATCTACGACATATACTTGGACATGCTTTTCCATCACAGTTATCAGGTGATGAGTGAGGAAGCCTGTGCAGGTTATTTAAAATCAGCTTGTCAAACATTAACCAGCTTTCTCACACTGAGATCATGGTACAATAGGGAACAGGGAATTTTCCATTACAGCATGTTAATATGATCTTGGAGTTGCTTGTCACTCTTCAAAAAATAGTGGGGGGTTTTTTCAGATACTTTGTGGATTTTGGCTTCAACCTTTTGAGGTTGCTGATTTATGGGTTGATGTTTATGCATTTTATACTCTGGAGATTTTCAGTTTCTTCATTTTCTTTTATATGGTTTAGTAAAAGTTGTTATATTGGTGGCCATGGTGGTGCAGCAGTTAGCATTGCTGTCTCACAACAAGAGGTTCTCTGGTTCAATTCTCGGCTGGGGTGCCTTCTGTGTGGAGTCTGCATGTCCTCCCTTTAGTCGTGTGGGTTTCCTCTGGGTGCTCCAGTTTCCTCCCAAAGACATGCAGTAGGTGGATTGGACACTCTAAATTGGCCCTAGGTGTGTGTGTGCCTTCTGTGGAAGGTTGGGCCAGGTTGGCATCTTGACACTGTAAAACTCCACTGCCAATCATGAGCAGACAGATGATCTACTGTGGTGACCCCTAACAGGGAAATGCCAGAAGTAAACATTTTTATATACAAATGACACATCACATAGGCATACTTTTTGTCTACTCTAAACAAGATATACGTTTTCCACTTTACTATACATTATTATACTTTTAAATATCTTTTCTTTCTTTTTGTGTGTTTTAGAATAACACACATTTTTAATGTAAGTGATATTATTCCTGTAGTTTGTTCTTCTTATCTTTAAATTTAAATTTTCAACATCCCAGCAATTTCACTTCCTATTACTTAAGTCTACACACTGCTGGACAGTGTTTCTGATGTGTCTAGTATAATTAAAGAAGGCTATGCGGTTATCTTTTGCTTGGGTGACTATTTTTACCTCATATTTGGCTTTTGTTGATTAGATCAGGATACTGAGTTCCTTTTCTAATTTAGCAAGAGGGTATTGGCTTCTTGTGAGTTAGATTTATTTTTGCTTGAAATAATTTTTTCTTTTATTATAGAGGCTATATTAGAGTTCCACCATAGAGGGATATTTTTGAATTTGGTGTTATATTTATTTCTGAAAGGTGCAGATGCATCTATGTAAGTGTTTATGTGTGCATAGAATTCGGCAGCAAATGATGCAGTCGTGGGGTCATAGAGGTAGAGTGTGCTTTTGAATTTAGCCAGGTCATCACATAGTTTCAATAAATTAGCCTTCACATAGTCCTGAATACTGAGATATCGGATGATGCTTCAGACCTTTGTCTTGCTGTGAATGTGACTGACCTGTGGCCCAATTTGTCCGGGGAGGAGGTTACAGCTTGTGGAGAGCAGACATACCACATATTTGTAAAGTCCAAGTCCATGGTATTATCAACCCCTAGCTGGGGTTTGGACTAATTAGTTCAGAGAACTGGTTCAAATGAAGTCCAGAAATTTCAGGGCATGCATTTTTGAGGATGCATAAGTCCAACAGTTTATGATGGGATAGTTGTAGTCTCCTCAGAAAATTGTCTTTAGCTTAATACATAGGGAATCCATATTGATTAGGTAGGACAAATGGGGTGAAAATGATATAGAGGGTGTCCTGTAGTAAGCTATGTTATGATGAGGGGTTTTGTCTAAAGTAAGTTTTACATGGAGGAGTTCCAGATCATTAACTTGTCTAATGAATCAGGAGTTGAGTTTTTTTTGACAAAATAGAGACACCTCCAACTTTGATATATTTGGCTAATATGGTGGGCCTTCAATAGGCATTGAAGCTCTGCACTGATTGTGTCCTTTCGCTGGTTTTAAACCAGGACTCTGTGACATTTTCCAGGGCAAGAATTACCTGCAAAGAATGGACTTTTCTTTAGGGTCTCAGAAATGTGTAGTAGTACCTTAATGGTGTCATGATTTTGTTTATTTCTATTTGAAGCTTTAGAAGAGTGATGCTGCCTAAACAAGACCCTGAGGGGATGAATAAAGTTTAGGCTTTGGGGGAGAGGTGCAGATCACTCTTGCTAAAGTACTTAGTACTGTTGACCGTCTTCTCCAAGTTGATATGTGATATAACCCCTTTGAATGACACCAGAAGCTAAGCCACTTGTTAAAATCAATGGTTTTTGTTCATGGCATGCCAACATTCTTGGTGATGGTAGAATACTGTTTAAGGCAAGGATTATACATGTCTCAGGCACATATTCCAAGAGTTCCATCATGCGTCCCTTGATATAGTTCAAGGAGGTACTTCTCAAGTCATTTACACCCACATGTACAATGTCTGTATCAAATATGTACTTATGGTGCATGAATTTGACTGCATGTGTGATTTAACAAATCCTGGCACCTCATAGGCAACCAATCATGACCCTCTTTTTGCACAGCCTGGTGAGTGGTGGATTGATATTTCTCAATATGGAGTCACCTATTACTATGATATTGGACTGCGTGAAGGTATGATATACAGGCTTTCCAAATGAATCAATGTGACTCACAGATGTGTGCTTCATGGTGGGTACTGTCTGTGCTGTGTGTTTCTGAATTTGTGTAGATTGCTGAAATTACTTGTTTCTTAAGTTACCTTTAGGAGGCCTTTGTAGCTTAGGTACATTGCCTTCAAGAGCCTCCACTTATGTAGGCACGTGTTTGATCTTAGCTATGCATTATTGGTATACTGTGGTGTTGTGTGGCACGGACTCACCACTTTATTTAGAGGCTTTGTGTGACAGCTTTGCCTCCAGCAATATTAATAACTACATCTCTTCCATACTGTATCAGTTTGTTTAAGTAGTAAATGGTTTTCAGTAAATTTGAAACAATTGCTACATTGTTTCAGAATGCTCATTTCATCTGAGCTGTTTGCAGAGACAGATGGGAATTGCAAATCCATGGTTTCAGATGCTTACTAATATTGGCTAAAAAGGAGGAACAGAGCTCCTAGAAGGTTAATCTAAGTCCCCATATGAGGAACAATGAGAGCCTTTTCATGCAACTGCTGAGAGAAAGCATTTTTGCTTTTAGGTAAGGTATTGATTTGGGGTTTACAGGTAAGTGTGGATAGGAAAAATTTGGTTTGAGCACCACACCAGATAGCTAGCAAAATAATGTCTAGTCTACCTATGAGATTGCCTTTGATGTACTGCTGCTTAATGCAGTTTATACAGCTATGACTGGGAGGATATTTTAACTAAAGTTCCTGTGAGAGAATTTGAAAGTGAAAGCATCTGTATCTGTTAAATACAGCATTACACATTGTTGCATGAGGCACCACCACCAACTGTTTAAAATGACATTATACAGTGCTGCACTGGGCACCACGACCCAATGTTTAAACTGGCATTACATATTGCTGCACAGGGCACCACCACTCAATGTTTAAACTGACATTATACATTGCTGCACGGGGCACCACTACCCAATGTTTAAACCGACATTACACATTGCTGCACAGGGCACAACCACACAATATTGAAACTAACATTACACAGTGCTGTACTGGGCACCACCACCCAATGTTTAAACTGACATTATTCAGTGCTGCACTGGGCACCACCACCCTATGTTTAAACTGAGTAGAAGAAGAGAAAGAACAAATAAGAGACTAGCTACAACTACAGTCAATAGTATCTACCCCCTCAGACAGCAGCAAATGATGCCCTGCCACCCAATAACCAATACTGCCCTCAGAAAATTTACATCTAGGCTAGAAAACAATCTGAGTAATATACTTCAGTGCAAGAAAAGTTACAAAGGTATGAGAAACAGCTGAATGTCATAGGAATAAAATTCAGTTTGGTAGCTAAATTCCCTGTGAAACACAACTGCTGTTATTTAATAAGTAAGCTCACACCTTTCCATAAAGATGCATTCCTGGCCAGCTTGAGATATATTAACAGGAACTGATTTCATACTCTGCCTTTAGATGATGCTGTCACATACCATGTTGACACAGTTCTCTTCATCCTAAGTGAACACACCCCTCTCAGAAACAAAACAGTTAAAGCAAATCCTAAGATAATGAAGAAAAGAGATGGAAGTTGGAGTCCTTGGAAAAAAACTAAAATTTAGTCCATCCTCAAAACAATAACTAACATCAAAACACAGCAAAACACATGACCTTACGTGACTAAAAAATAAAAATACAAATTATTGATTTATTTATTGACATTTTGACATTTGTTACCGGGAAAGTCTGACTGCGTCACAAGAGTCCATTTTCAATTGAGGCCTGGGATTGAGGCCTGGGGAGAAAAGCTCCAGTTAACAGAGACAGTCTTTTAAACACATTATATAAGAAACAGCTGAACATTATACATTTCAAAACAAAACTCAACAATATTGTAAGTCATAGAGATATGCTAAAAATATATTTCTGAGAGAACAATGAGAAAAACAAAGGAAAACACTACAATTCTGGAGAGTATCATCTTGGCATTTCACAGCAGTAATAAGTAAAAGTCATGTATTTAGTTCAGTTGAAAATATAAAGTAGAGAACATTTTGGATAGACTAGTATAAATGGGGAGGCAAGGAAACTTATATAAAGTTGTACAGTGGCAAGGTTAGCCAGATGAACATTTGGAAATGGAGAGGGGTAGATAATCTGTACAGAAAGGGGTGAAGAAAAGTAGACAAGATTTATGTTCAACAGAGGGTATAGCATGAGCAGAGCCATGAGTTTGATGGGTCGCCTTTCAGAAGATGCTTGAAAGAAGGATGTTAAGCTACAGTTCTAATAGCTTGTGGAATCGAATTGCATTTTTTGATAACAGAGTAGCAGTAAAGGCTATTTCCAATTGCTTTTTGAGGTTTATAGATGATGAGAAGTTGTTTACCATTAGAAAGAATGGGGGTCTGTTTGGGTGATATGAAGGAAGAGTATAGCTTAGTGCAGGACAGGCATAGGTTTATAAATAATGTGGGCAATAGCTAGTTGTACAAAGTGTAAGTAGTGGGGTAGTTCAAGCCAGTTCAAACTTTAAATAGCCTTTCAGTGATGTTTATATTATTGCTTATTGGCAGCAAATTTAGCAACTTTGTTGTGGCATATTTTAAATTTAGTTTTAGCAGACACCTACAAGTAGGTAAGGATAGGAGTATCATATACAACTGAGGAAGGAGGTAAGTGGTTGCTAGGGTGGTTTTAGCAGAGTTAGTAAGAAGGTATTTATGTCTATAATGTATGCCAATTTTCTGGTGACTTTTTTTATATATTATTTTGAATTTGGAGTTCAAATCTGAGGATGTCATTGTCAAACCAGCAGTTTTGTATGGGATGCAATTTCTTTCTTTGTATTGTTACGTGAGTTGATTTTGAAGCTGGATTTGTCTTTCAGGTGTGCTTTGGGGGAGAATAGGAGTATTTTTTAGGGGGGGTGAGTAATAGATGAAAGCTTCTTGTGTTTTCAAGAAGATGCCCCAGAGTGTCAGATGAGCATATTGTTGTCGAATTATCAGCATACTGCATAAGTGATGCTTGGGTAGAAGACGTATAGAGGTCATTAATGAAAATATTAAAAAGAAGTGAACCAATAACTGAGCCTTGGGGTACACCAGTGGTAAAAGGGAGGTAAGGAGAGAAAGTTTATTTCCATCTAATAGTTTGTTGTCTGTCAAATAGGTAGCATTTAAGCCACTGAAGTGAAGGTGGGGATAGGCTGACATGGTTCAGTTGTTGAAGGAGTTTGCTATGTGAGATGGTATCAAAGGCTTTGAACAGATCCAGAAATATGGAAGAAATAGGTTTTACAGAGTCTTTTTTCTTGTTTATATTATCTAAAAAGGATAATAGTGCAGTAGTTGTACTATGGGCAGGGCAGAATCTATGTTGAGTACTGGTTAAGGGCTGTTCTGAGAGGATATCATGAAGAAGCTGAGCATGCATACATTTTTCTAGGATTTTTGAGAGAGCAGATAGAATTGAAATGGGACACTATAAGCTTCCAGTATGCTAAGCAAAACAACTGCAAACTCTTCTGGTTCAGTAGCAACAAACTTATACATCATGGCCACACAATCCAACCAACCCCTTCTACTCACTACACTAATGACAACACTGGCAGCTAATTCAATGCATATTTTATTAACATAGTAGCTTCCCTATTAAACAACTCTAACACCTGTAACATCCAACCACCTTCAGTGTCAACAAGTAATCCCAGCACATTTGACTTTGAACCTATGCCCACATGCACCAGCAGAAAATACCTTCTCAGACTGAAGCCAACTACACCACTCCCAGAGAATTGTCCAGAGTTTCTATTAAACTTTGCAGCAGACATATTAGCTTACCCAGTCTCCATCTTTGTAAACTGCTCCATCACACCTAAGTCCCAAAAGTTAAAAAAAAAATCTCATGTCCTACCCATACACAAAGGTGGCTCCTCTACTGATATATCCTAATACAAACCAAAAGCAGTTTTGTAACTCCCCTATCCAAGGTCTTTGGGAGATGTGTACTTAAACTTGTTACTACAAACAATTTACTTATTTCCACAGAGTTCCTGCCCATACCATAACACTACAACAGCTATCCTCAGATACCACCATCAACAGCAATGGGAATGCAGAAAACCTAGTAGCAACACTTTTCATTGATTTGTCAAAAGTTTTTGACACCATGTCTGATCAAAACTGACTCTACAAACTCTCCTTTCTAGAGCTACAAGACTCATTTCTCACTTGGTTCAACAGTTACCTATGGTATGCATTTCATGCTCTACAACTGGAAAATGACATCTCTCCATTTCTTTCAGTGGGAATTGGATGCCTTAAGGATCTATCCTTCATCCATTGCTATTCAATGTTTTCATAAATGATTTGCATACTGCAAGTACACTTGCTACCATTATTTAGGATGCCAATGATTCCACACTTATCTGCACTGCCAAAAACATGCAGCTTCAAACCCGAGCACAGTAATCCTTTATCTCCATTGAAACATGGATCCATAACTCTCAGATGATATTAAATCTTAAGAAGATCAAACATATTCTGCTCACCCCAAACAATGCTTAATGACTAACATCTCTTCACCATTACTTCCTCTGACCAAACCAAAACTGAACTTGTAATTAATACCAAGCTCCTAGGTGTCATCAAAGATGATGCCATGAAATTTGATCACCACATAAAGCAAGCTATTAGGAAAATGCACAAAAGACTTGGTACTCTATATCGAGCTAAAGGGTCTATATTTGATCAGCAAACACTTAAAAAAGCAAACGCTGATTGATCGAACTTATGTAAGCGAAAGCTTACAATATCAAAGCAACAGAAACCCAAATTTTTTCCTAGGGAAAGAATTTGGTTGTCCGTTTCTGTTGCTTCGGTATTTTCAGTGCTGTGGTGGAAAGTTACGGGTCAGGCTCAGGTAAGTGTGCGATTGTGTGGATGTGAGTGTTAGGGCGGGTTAGGTGAATTAGGGTTAGGGCACAGGTTAGGTATGTGTACAATTGTGTGGACGTGAGGGTTAGGGCGAGTTAGATGAGTTAGGGTTAGGGAGTGGGTGAGGTGAGTGTGCAATAGTGAAGGACCTTAGGGTTAGGGTTTGGGTTAAGGTAAGTGGGTAGCTAGTGGTGTGTGTATATTTTAGTGTAGGGTTAGGTGTCAGAGTTTAGGTGTATGTGTGGATTGCTGTTTGTTTGGTGTGCTTGTGTTGTGTGTATGTGTTTTGGATCAGCAATTTTTTTCCCTAGGAATAAAATCGCTGTTCCAACAGTTCAAGATTGTAAGCTTTTGCTTACATAAGTTCGGTCAATCAGCATTTGCTTTTTTAAGCATTTGCTGATCTAATATAGACCAGAGCTAAACCCTACCAGATTGACCAGGCTAGGCAAACCATTGTATCTACTCTGCCATTGCACAAATCTTCCTATATGCTGCTGTTATATTTGTCAATTTGCAAAATATAACAACAAAATAGCTACATTTACAGCTGATATGCCTTAATGATCCCATCTCTGCATGGTAATAAAACAGATTGCCTGACTATATAATATTCACAGAACTTAAAAACTGTTTGTAGTATAATTTCAACCTGAAAAATTCTAAACATTAAAAATTGTTATCCACCCTTAATCCCCATCTAGGACTTTTTGCTCTACTGACAAATTCCTACTACTCCCAATTAAATCAAACAATACTGTGGGTGACTCATTGTATTCCTCTTAAGTCTCTAAAGTTTGAAATTCCATTCCTACCTCACATAAAATGACAAGCTAAAATCTTTCAAGTTACTATTGAAATAACCCCTGAAGATCTCAATGCCTTATTCGTGCACCACACCTGACTAATCGCCCCAAATTATCCAGTTTATCTCATCTTGTTCTAAAATCACTGCTTGGCCAGTAATGTCCTATCTTATCATTCACTATTATGTCTAATTAGTCATAGACATTTAACCAAACTCTTCCCAATTTTACATTGTTATGAAAGATCACTTTACCACTGTCTTACTATCATAAGATTCTATGGGTCTAAACTTTGATAGTCAAAACACTCATCCTAATCTAGCCTTGTATGATATCTCTTGTCATTGTATAACCTGTTTCATGATTATAATGTGTTTGTATGCTGGCTATTCATATGCATTTTGTCAATGTTTTTGTTTTCTCAGTATTGTGTGATCAACTATCATTGACTTTTTTCTCATTATTATATGCTCAAATGTTCATTATGCTATTTATATCTGCATGGCTGCATGCATGTATATTACTTTCTTTTGTATCTTGTAGAGGTATTCTCCCCAGCCTCACCTGAAAAGAGTTTTTTCATCCAATCAGACTTTCTGTATCAACAAAAGCAATAAAATAAATATATTAATTAATAAAACACTTTTATTAACTAGAAAAAAATGGAGTAAATAACCAAGAGCACTGCACCAAAAATAAAAATCCAACAGTTTTATTCCACCGCGATAAGAGTTTAGCACTTTCGTCAAAAGTACATAAAACCGACTTCTTCAGAACTACATGACACACATAAAATGCTGATTTAAATAGCCTGCCCTACTCAACAATTAGTCAAACAAGAAAGATGTCATTTCCTGCTAAAAAATGTCATTTCCTGCTAAAAAAGTATGTCATTTCCTGTTAGAAAAAGATATCATTCCATGCTAAAAAAGTACCACCCCACTAAAGTAATACAACTGAATTATTGATACCATTGATCCCTCAAAAATAGAGCATATGTTAAAAATATTACATAAAAAAAACAGCTTTTAGTTTTAACATTGAACTAATAGAAATGTTATCATTGAGTCCAGGTGGCACACATGCATTTAACCTTATTTGCCACTTGAGCTCTAAAAATTCAAGAAAATCATCGACAGGTCCACCCCTTGTATCCAAGTCGACCTGCTCTAATACAAAAAACTTGAAACAGTGTGTGTGATATAATTTAATATGCTTAAATAAGGCATTGGTCTCCCTATGTTTGTTAATATCATAACTGTTTTGATAGATCATTTGTCTTAAAGCTCGGACAGTCTTACCTACATAGTAACAGTTGCAACCTGTACAGGATGCAACATATACAACCCCCTTGGTGTAACAATAGTACTTTTTATGTGTAGTGATTTTACCAAAATTCCTAAGTTTAATAAATTTGGCATCAATCACAAAAGAACATTGGGTGCATCTTCCACATTTGAAACTACCACCTAGTCCAGATGCCACCTTTTTCTTTCAACTAAACTTTTGAAAGATGTACACTTTTTGTACATCACCAGTGGTTTTTCACCTAGTTTATTAATTATATTCTCATCAATACAAAACATTTTCCAACAATCACAAATTATGTTTTTGATGTAAAAAAAATCAGTAGTGAAAGGTAACACTAATGCCCTGCTATAGTTGTTCATTCTCTCAGTTGCTAGGGGCCTAGTTAAACCCAGAGGGTTGTCTAATAATGTTCTATAGACCCCATTAGTTCTTTTTTGTTGGACCTCACCTATTATGTCCTTAACAAATTGAGGGTGGGGGTAACCTCTTTTCTGTAACATACCCAGTAGGAGGACGCACTTTCTAAGAAAATCAATATCCTCAGATACCATTCTGGCTAATCTAACACATTGTCCCCTTCACAAGGGATTTCTTCTGGTGCAAGGGGTGCCAACTCTCAAAGTGCAAAAGACAGTTGGAGTACGTGGGTTTCCTATAAAGATGTGAGGTGAGTCTCCCCTTGGAATAATCCTTCCTGATGGTCATGCCAAGGTAATTCAAAATATCATGGTCCTTGGTCATAGTGAACTTCAGAAAAGTGGTGGTGGTGTTAATATAAGTAAAAAATCTATCCAACTCGTCTTCACTACCATGCCAAAATAAGACCAAATCGTCAAGGTACCAGCCATGCAGTACCCACATGTCCTTGAACTCGGAGTTGACAATATACAGGTCCTTCCACTGGGCAAGTATTATGTTGGCAAACGACAGTGCACATCAGGCGCCCATAGCCACCCCTTGCACTTGTTTGAATAATTTCCCCTTGAAGGAAATGAAGTTATTGCCCAGAACCATTTCCATACAGGATCTGATGGTAAGAATGGTATCATGATTCAATGAGTTCTGCTTACATAAATAATTGTAGAACCATTCAATACCTACAACATGGCGTATTACAGAAAAGAGGTCCCTCACATCAATGGTGACCAATATAAGACATTCGTTGTACATTTCATGTTTAATCTTGGACAGGAAATCCCATGAGTCTTTAATAATTAGGTTCCTATCATCCAACACATGTTTAACTAAACAGTCAATGAACTTGGGAAAACTAAAAGTTTTTGATGCTTTTGCATCCACAATTGGCCAGAGGGGGATTAAGGATACACTTGTGGATTCTTTGGATTCCGAATATGGTCGGAATCCTAGGATGTTTTGTCTCTAATAATCTAAAGGTCTCCAATGTGATTTGTTCATTTAATAACAGTTGTTCTAGATCTAAATCAATACATCTATAAGCTATTTTAAGCTCATTAATGGAGACCTCAGTACAAGGATCACTGTACAGCAGGTCATTCATCCTGCTGTTGTAGTCCCTAGCATCCATAATAACTAGTCCTTCCCCCTTATCAGGCTTCATAATCTGGATGTCACTGTTCTCTAATATATCATGTAATAGTGAGGAAAAAAGGCTATATAATATATGTAAAAACATACATAGTGATTAAGCAGTCACAACAACGTTTTATGACAGACTAATAGTTCACAAAAGACTACATGAACCTCGAGGAAGAACAGACAATTTTGGAAGTGCAGCTATATGGTGTAGGAGGATAAATCTGTAACTATAAGCCGAAAAATCCAAGCTTGATTAGTGCTTGGAAAACCTAAGCTGAGAAATGTCAAAGTGACTTGCAAAACCCAAATAACTCAAATGCCATGGGGGCTATACTTATGCTTTGGTGGTTATTTTATTACATCCAAATGGAGACTTTTAGGTGAAACAGCCATAACTGGAGGCATAGTTTGGTATATCAAGCTAGAGATGGCAGCCCTTATTATGTGGGTGCGAGCAGTTGCATGTATTGGGAAGGGACAACAGGACCTTGAAGTGACATTCATGCAATGAGATTAGGGTCTAAATAGAAAATCTCCAGATGGCTACATGAATTACACATGCTGAGATCATCTCTCACCCTAATGGAATGAGCTGATTGCTCATGGAGGGCTAATAATTTGTCATATATCCTGTTTAATTTGGGATGCCACTAGGATGCATTTTTTTGGGGAGGCTAGTTCTGAACTTACCTCTTTTAGGTAAAGCAGCCTCAATGCAGCTATTGACAGAGTTTCTGAGAGCAATTCAGCGTAGGCTGTTATCTTCTTAGGGTTTGGAAGGGCATTGAATTTTGGCACACCAGCATTTTATAAAAGCTAATTTGCTTTGGAGTACTTCCTAATTGTAACTTCCTAATTGTTAATCATTTTACTGAGGTTACAGTCTTGATTTTGATTTTGAAGGAGACAGCTTTATAGTCTGACTTTACCATGGCAGCATTCATCTATATTTGTGAGTATGAGGTCCAGTATGTTGGAGCCTGTAGTGGATGTATTCACTATTTAGTCAAGGGTGTTTGTATTTACAAAGTCCAGGAATCAATGTGGCTGAACAACTGAGATTGTGTAGGATTCCCAGTCTATTGAGGGGTAATTAAAGTCTCCTATGAGTAGGGTGATAGTTTTGATGGTAAATGTCTCCAGTAGGTCCAATTATGCATTCTGAGCTGCTTGGAATATGGATAGTGACCTTTAGCTGGCTAGGATACGGTACAGGATTTTTACTATGGAGCTCTGTACATGGAGGAACTCCAGCACGTCATCCAGTTTGACCAACCTAAAGGTATGCTTGTTACTGATGTATATCATGACATCTCCACCTTTAGCCCTTGGCTGTGCAGTTACTAGTGTAAATGTATGGAAGACACTGAAACCTTGCACTGTCAGGGTACTCTCTTCCACTTTAAACCATGTCTTGGTAACTGCACAGATGTCTATATTCTTGAGTGTGAGAAAGGCTTGGTGGGAGTGTAGTTTTTATTTAGGCTCCTGGCATTGAACAGTAGCACCTTGAGGTTCATTTGCTTTGATTTTGCTATGTTGATAGGTTTTTCAATTTGGCATTAACTAAAAGAGGCACTATGTCAGTGGATAAGGTTTTAGCCAATAGTTGAAAGCTTAGAGGGAAGATGCGAAGACCATCTTTGGCAAAGCAAAGTGGTCTGATAATCATGTCCTCCCAAGCTGACAAATAGTGAATACCCTTAGAATGATACCAGAAATACATCCAATTGTTGATATCAATCATCTTTTGCTCATGTTGTGACATCATCCCCAGTGATTGCAATATGCTGCTCAGTGCTAGGCTCATACCAGCCTGATACACATAGACTGAGAGCTCCATCATGTCTCTTTTATATAGTTCAGTGAGTTATGTCGCAGGTCATTTACACCTACATGGACTATGATGGAATCATACTGGTACCTGTGGTCTAATGACTTGAATGAATGCATGATTTGGCAGATCCTATCCAGATAAGCAACTAACTAATCTTCTCCTTGTTCAGCTTGGTTAGGTGAGCATCAGTATGTCTTACAATGGAATGGAGGTCCCCTCTGTAAAGAGTCCAGGGAAGTGTGTGTGCTTGCCTTAGTGGTTTAGTCTTTGTGGCTCCATTCAGAGTGACTGCATGTATGGTGTTAGGTGCTGTTTCTTCTGAGTGCCTTTTGGCATGTTGAGGCATAGCTTTGCCAACAGGCAGTCAAGGTGATCTTTGTTCTTTAGAATGATTGCTTTTATGTGCTGCAGCATATGTTAGTCTAAGTGTGTGTTGTGTGCTATATGATGTGGGTATTATGTGCTATGTGATGTGGGTATTGTGTGCATGATTTTGACAACCTGATGTGTGCTTGTATGTCAGAGTTTAGCTTCCAGTGTCATTGTGTAAATATACCTATTGCATACTGTGCCTGTTTCTTTAAGGCTTAAGTGGCTGTTAGTAAACATAAGACAGTTGCTACATTGTCTCAATATACCCATATCCACCAAAAAGGCTACGAAGTTAGAAAATTGCATATCCATGCCGTCTAGTCTTCTGATTGGTGAGCTACAAAGGGGTGGTATAGTGAGGTTTGGTTCATAGGTTTATACTAAGCTAACAACAACCAGGGCCTTTATAAGCCTAACTATGCAACCCATACCAATTGTATCCCCAGGTAACATGTGTGCAGTGTCTTAATTGGGGGGATATGTTTATTTGGAGAGGTATATTTTTTAGGAGGGGTATGTTTGTGAGCAGGCTGCTAAACAGTTATGTCAGTGGGTATGCTAGATACAGAATTTTTACTATTGGCCTCTGTCTATAGCAAACACGGGGCCAGCCCAAGGTTGAATTTGCAATTTCCCATCCAATGGTCAAGATTAAGTTTGAAACAGTTTAGGGATGGACTCTGCTTCACATGGATGGGGAGCTTATTTCAGAGCATGAGGATCCTTTCAGTAACATGTCTGCCTCATCAACATATTCTGTTTATGTCACAAAGTTCAAATCCATGAATTTAGTGTTTCTGGTGCTGCTTGTTTTGCAAATGTGCAAAAGCTTCATCAGGGCTAAATGTAAGAATGCTTTATATACCAAGTACATATTGCTTCTCAATCTGTAGGAAATTGAATATAGAGACAGAATTCTAAGGTGAACTGGATAGGACAGGACAGTGTGTTAATACTCTACATTCTCTTGTTGAGAAACCTCTGTGGGCATTCCATCTGTTGCATGTGCCTGTCAGACACATGCCAAAGGGAGCATTGTACTCAATTGTGGGTATTATAACTTCCTTGGACCTGGATGCCAAACTATTACTTATAACTTAGGCAACATAGAATGATGTTCTTACTTCCTTGGCTACATGTTGGTCAAAGGACAGATTATTGCGTACATATGTTCCCAGATCTCTAACTACCGGGTCAGCTCTTAGGGGCATCTTACAAATGAAGCACTTTGCATGGGTAGACATTTTTCCAAATGGTGCTATAATGCACTTCTTTGAATTGAGTTTTAATGTGCGGCTTTGGCACCAGTCATCTGTCTGTGTTAGACCCTCTTGCAGGATGTTAGCATTATGGGTGGAATTTATGATAGCTCCCAATTTGCAGTCATGTGAAATCCTGTTGAGCTAGAGGACATTGATTATAGCTTTGACCCAGCATGAAATCCTGGTGACCTGCCTGTTGGTGATGGTGGTCTCACCAGTCATGACTTCTTTGGTCCTGTCTTTGCACCAGCTGGAAATCCAGTGAGTTGAATAGGGATTTATGCCTTGTTTAGTGAGATTGTCCACAATACCTGAGTGGCTATTATGTTAAATGTTTTAGCCAGATCTAGGTAAGTGGTATGCACCATTTCCCTTCATCCATTTCCTTGATTATTTTCTCAAAGAAGCCTACCAGGTTAAATAGGCATGACTTTCCTTTGACAAAACCAGACTGAGATAGGTCCAGAGTCTGTAAGTTGCTGATGTTTTTATTAATCATTTCCATGATAATTCATTCCATGGTTTTGTACATTCAACTAGTCAGACTAATGTGTTTGTATTTTCCAGAGTCATTTGATGTTCCACCCTTGTGAAGGGGGATAACTGTTGTCATCTTTCATTCACTTGGTACATAGCTTGTTTTGAGGCTGCAGTTGAAAAATGATTCAAGTGGTCCTGATAGGTCATGTTTCAGGCTATTTAGGGGGCAACCTGTGATATTGTTGAGCCCTACTGAGGCTGTGCCTTCAGCTCTAGTGAGCACCACTATGAATTGCTCCATTGTCATAATTGTTGGCATTATGCTGGTAGGGATTTCACAAGGGTTGAGAGAAGTGGGGTTAAAGTTCGAGCTGAATTTTTTGGCCAACAGGTTTGCTTTGTCACTCTGCTCAGTGAAGGCTATTAAGAGCACTTTGCTTGTGAAGACTAATAAGGTTGCTTTATTGTAGTAGGTTATACTAGACAGTACTAAATTCTACTAACTTTAGTATTACCACTCAGAGCCTAAATATCTGTTCTAAGCTTGATGGTGCACAAGGTAATTGCTCTATATTTACTTCTTTATAGGGTACAGTCTTATGGACCATTCTATAGAGAAAATTTGCTATGTGTTTGCTACTTCTAACCATTCTGCATAGTGTGCAACTCTGGGCAAATGCTCCAAATTTCTAACAGCATAGAAAAAACAGAAAACTAACTAATGAGTGCCCTAGCTATTAAAACGACTATACTATGAGCTTTATTATGTGTTTCCCAACTCAGATAGACAAATCACATACTTCTTGCTACAAGATGAATACACCCAGTCCTCCTAATATAAAAACACATTGGGAGAGACCAGCAAGTTCAATGCTACCACAAACGAATTGAGCAACTAGCTGGAAATCCCTTGCTGAAGGCAATTTCATGATAGTCTTATAGCAGTAACAGTGAGTGGAAGAGCATTTTTTTTACAAAAATACAGATAAATGCACACACAAAAAAGAAAACAGTAGTGATGTAGTGATTTCTCAAAATAACTTAACCGAGTACAATTTAGCACATCTGGAACACAAGCTAGGATTCCAAGCTTTGGTGAGCTCTGAGAGAATGAGCAGGAGACAAAATGTAGTAAAGGAGGTTTATGTAAGAGCAAAACTGGTCTGCTGGGTGAGCAGTCAGCATCCTTGATCTATGGAAATCAATAGGTGGTAAGAACTCATAAATGTCTATACAACAGACAATAGCAATGAAGAATGGGAGTGAGGGGCTTTGGAAATCAGATTACCATAAGAGGAGGAGGCCAGCGACACAGCCTTATAAAATTGCAACAAGAAAATTATAGTTGAGGTGAGTTAAAAATTCAGGGAAGAAGCAGGCTAGCTACAAGGGATCCAATTAAGTAAAGCAAATATTGGAGCTCTTTCAGAAACTTTTGAACATGGGAATCGAAGGCACCAGAATGCAACTTTAAGCAGGTAATTGATAAGCATAATATAAAACTGAAGGAGCCAAACTGGAATATCACTTCTTTAAAAGCACTGACGTACAAATCCTGCTGGAGAAAAAAACAATGCTCTAACTACTGAAATTCTGCTACAGTTAAAGCCACCAGACAATGTAGAAATTTTCCAGTAACACTGTTTGTAGGAAAAAATGTAGTAATAAATGACTAAATCAGGTTCAAATCTGACAGTAGTACACAGTTCTGCCACAGCTGGGAATGAAAATACAAAACTAAGGCCCAAAAGATTTTAAAATACAGTCAGTTTTTATAAGTGATTTTACTTGTGCATATAGAAGTGCAGTATAATGAAGACAAACAATCTTTCCATAATTGCAAATTAAGCTACAAGACTAAAGTCCCATAACAAATTAAAAAAAAATACAAATAAATAACATTTTTTGGCTAAAACATGCAAAAAACAGAAAAGTACAAATAATTATCATCACACTGGTCATTGTTAAGTGCAACTTAAGCAAAACTGAAATAAAAGCTTTTTTTTCTTTCCTTTTTGATGAAAAGCTTGCTACTTACAGTTCAGGGCATTACACAGCTGTCCATGTCTTGCAAAAATACCCTGGGTAGGTGGTAGGTGTGTGATAGATAAAGCTGGCCAGATAGGAAGGGATTCAATCAAATCAAGGCAATACTGGAGCGCTTTCATAAACTTTAGCTTAATATCTTGGAGGGGGATGGTGCAGAAACAAAGAAAGGGGAAGAGAAAGGCAGTGAAATGCAACTTCTCTGAGTTACAGGTCAAAGACCCCAAGGCAGGTTAAAATTTCAAAAAGTGTAGCTTAATGTCTTACTCAGGGATGAGGCAGACACAAAGAAATGGGAACAGAAGCACTATAATGCAACTTTAAGTAGGTACATGATAAGCAGAATATAAAACTGTAGGAGCAAAACTGGTATATCAACACTGTAGAAGCAGTAAGGCACAAATCTTGGAGCAGAAAATCAATACTCTCACTACTGAAATATTATTGCAGTTAAAGGTGCCAGCCTATGCAGAAATTTACCAGTAAAGCTGTTTATGGAAAAATGCAGTAATAAATGACCAAATAAGGCTTAAGTCTGGGACTAGTACACAGTTCTGCCACAACTGTGAATGAAACTACAAGATTAAGGCCTAGCAGGGTTTTAAATACAACTAGCTTTTACAAGTAATTCTATTTTTGGAGATAGAAGTGTAACATAAACATTTAAGCAGAATTGAAACAAAAGTTTTTTTTCTGTTTTCTTTTCAATGAAAACCTTCTTATTCACAGTCCAGGCTTTCTACATCTTTCCAAGTCTTGATATTTCAAATTTAATTTCAGGAAAGGGGAACATTTTTTTTTTGGATATTGCAGATGTCATACATGTTTTCTAAGATTGGGAGCCTCCTGCCAGTCGTGCTGGAGACACCTTGTTTTGTTCTACAAAGAACAGAGCAGACAACAATCCCACTACAATGTCCTTTGTTTTAAAAAAGATCCAGACTAAAGAAATAATGCTGCTTAAGATATGATCGGGAATCTAACTAATAATAATGTTCATATTTGTCTTCAGTGCTGTTCCCTTGAGTTATGTGCCATGAGTAAGAGATACATGATTTGCCTTGAATACTGACTTATTGGCAAAAGAATAGCAATACTGGCTTTAAATACTGTAAATTGTTTTGTTTCATTTTTTTCCTCTAAGGTCAGCAACTGGATATCAAGGAGTGAGGTCATGCAGAAGTGGATTTGTTCTCATGTGCATTGCAAAAGGTAGGGAAGTGAGCAGTGTTCCACTCTGCAGAGGGCAAGCATGGCTTTAATGTTTTTGACTCCTAATGCTATGGTTAGCCAGGACATGCCTCTCAACTGTACAGATTTTCACAGAATGTCCTTATTTTTGACTCGTATTTTGGTCTATTTCTCATAAAATTGTGTTTTTCTAGCAAATTATTGGCAAATCATTGAGGGTTAAACTTAGAAAATAATAACATATATTTGAGTTTCAGAATTCATACCCTTTAGAAAATTCATGCTAATGCAAAATCTGTAATTCTATAAATTTTCTAAGTTTATAAGAGCAATATTTAAAGTGTCCCTATTTTGCACCTTAGTACCCTCCTTTATTGATGGGTTTGTTCAGATTTCTTGCTCTTAGAATTTGAGAGGTATGAGCCAGGATGAAGTGCTACCCTGCTGACCAAGTGCATGCTTTGCAAGTACACAACATGATTAGTTGATTTTTTTTAATAAGGTGTAACTATGCTATTAGAGAATGTCTTTCTGGTTATGAAATACTTAAGAGCTATCTTTATTAGTGATTACATGGGTCCCAAAACAGTGTTCAAAATTTAAGGACTGTAATCTTTATTCACTGTGTTGTGCAAATCACAGCTGTGGGATTATCCATTGATTTATTTATTATTTATGTGCTTTTGTTTATCAATAAAGTCCAGCTGGGTCATGCAAGACCCCTTTTGAGTGGAAATCTGTCAAGGAATGCTCCAGTTATGGAAGTGATGATGATATATAGAGAAAATCCATTAAAACTGTTAGAAACATGCAGTGACTGTGGTGTACAGAGAAGCTACAATAAAATAGTTAGACACATGAACACCCACTTACTGTACAAAAAGAGCAAATTTACATTTACATATAAATTGATCAAATATTTACAGGAACAATGATACAGTGCAAAATATGACTTAGTATGGTTCAGGGAAAAGGAAAGGCAGGTATGTATATGAATATATATTCACTGAAAATCAGAGTATGGGCTCTAAGAGATAGTTACATATATGCAATATGATGAAGAAAAGGAGTGACAAGACCCTGATTAGGAGAGTATGAGGACAGAGTGAGTGTTAGAGGGATCAGACATAGTTGTAAGATGAGTAAGTGAAATAGCAGAATGAAAAGAGTTGTTTGCATAGCTTTAAACTATATATAAGTTACTGATCTGCAAAAGGCAGTGGGGGTGATTCTGGAATAAATAATGGTGGCAATGGGCCTTGGAAAATTTCCTGTACAGTTGGAATGGTGTAGTTAATGCTGGACATACAATACAATTGTGGCCTAGAAAAGTAGTTGATAAGATGATTAAAATTACCTATGGTGGCTGGGTGGAAAAAAAAGGGGGAGTTAGGAACAATTCTTTGAGCTATCAGTGTTAGAGGTGTAAGACTGTAATTGCAGATGCTGTATTTTGGTAATGTCGATTTTAGTGTATAGTTAAAGGTATAATAACTTTCAAGTTGTCTAATGCAGAAGGGGAGGGTATTGTATATTGTGTCTATAAGTTTGTAATAGTGTGTCACAGAAATACTTCACAAAGAGGATTACCGGCCTCAAACAGATGCCCTACGCAGACCGTCTCAAAAAACTCCAGCTTTACTCCGTCGCATATCGCTTACTCACATGTGATCTCTGCCTAACATACAAAGCTATGTCAAACCCAGAGCTGTTGGACATGCTCCACTTAAAGAAATCCCAATCCCTCTGAGCTACACGCTCTAGTGACCTAAACCTTGTCACCACAATAAACAGAACATGCCGGAGGAATAGATTCCTGTCCCAGAGACTTCCCATACTCTGGAATAAACTACCTATCTATATCAAACAAAGCTCCTCATTAGCACTCCTCAAGAAAAATCTTAATGATTGGATGGGAAATAGGAAATTCACCCTGGGGATCACCTCTGTGGCTCTGCTCGACAGTGGCACAGGGAAATAAAATTCTTGGGTGGCAAAAGCCAGGGTACCTTTTTGGCTGGGCTTGTATAGGCCCCAGAGCGTATAGCATAGTACCTACCTATGAACCTATGAACCTATGAGTGCATCCCTGTGACAGTTAATGGCTTTAGAGATGCAGGCTGGATGTTCATTGCTGTTTGAAGGAATCTAGTTGTTGTATACAACTGTAATATTTATTTTAATGCTGGACAATTGATAAGGTATTTTGTGGGTGATTTTCAGCTGGATAAATGTGATGAGATTTGGGAACTCCATCCAGGGTTTATTTGGACTGTGATGCAGTAGTGGGTTTTGGTTGATAAGACAGGCTGCATATCTGGCTATTCATTTGTTGCTATGATTGATTTTGGCAAGCAGGGTAGAATGGAGGATAGTCAGGATAGGATATGCATATAGAGGTTGGATAATTGATAAGCACTTACTGTTTTTTTCGGAGCTTGTTGAGGATGATAGTGTCTGGCGCTGTACAAGATTTCCATTTTTAATGGGTTTGTCTTTAAGGCTAAAATGCACAAATTTCATCAGTGATAGCACCTAGTAATTTAGTGGGTATGGGCAATTTCAATTATGGTGTTATGTACACAGGACATAGTTAAATTATCTTTACTGCGCTTGAGGGATTTTGGTGTAAAAAGCATAAGTTTCATATTTTGGTTGAAGTAATAGTTGTGAGTTGGCCAGCTATTTCTCTGTGTTGGTAAAGGATGTGTGAATGATAGGACAATCTTGAAATACTGAAATGTCAAATTTCAGTATTTCGAGACTGTATAGTCGTAATTCCACATACCTGAAAAACCACAACCGCGAAAACCACAATCGCGACCATACACACACACCACCACACAAACAAACACACATTCACCTACCTAACTACACTACAGGAAACAAAACAACAGACATAAACACAACATAACATACAAACACACCTACCCTACCTATAAGCAGGGGTGGAGTCCCCCTGTGCCCCCCATGTAGGGAGCTGTGCCACCCACACCCCCTTACTTACACATACTAACTCCAAGGTGGCACTAAACACACAGACACACAAAAAACACCACTACACACACTCACACACTCTAAACTCCCTACCCAATACCCTTATGTAAACACCACTTACCTGAATCCCCAGCTAAATCCATAAACTGCACCGCATGTCACGAACGCGGCACCATGACAGCAGATTCAACATCTGAGATAGTGCAGTTTCGCATAACTGCACTTTACACTATTCAGTCTCAAAATACTGAAATTCGACATTTCAGTATTTTGAGATTGTCTAGGGAACCAGATAGACTATAGTACAGATATAGCAAGGCTGAGCAGATGAAAGATGGGTCATAAGCATATTGTAAAAGGGAGGATTGGATGGGGATTGAAGGTGTTTATGAATAAGTTAAATAATTAGGTTTTGAATAAGGAAATTTGTGGAACTTTGATGGTGAAAAGCAAGAAAGAGGAGTAAGCAGTCTGCCAATTGATGTCTTGGGTTCTACTACACAGATACCTGCTGAACCACCTAACAGTGCAATCTGTGCAGCCATGTTCTGAGGCAGTATGAAGATGATTTAGTTACGACACAGTGCTAATTGCTTTGAACTGGTCTAGGAATATCAAGGACACTAATTCACCTTCATTTCTCTGTTGGTATATGAACAATAATTGCCAGTACCAAGATGTATTTGATAGCCAAGAGGAGGAATTATTCCATTTGTAACAATCAATTATGTAGAAAGATATTTTGATTTTTCTCCATATTAAGTCTGCCATATGGTGTGGTTGTGGATAATTTTGCATTTTGGATTATGAGTGATAGGATCAGTTGTTTATTGCATCAACTGGAAATGTTGTTTAGTGTTAATTTGAATATAGAAGGGCAAACGTGTTTTCTTATATGAGGGAAAGACACCCCAAAGCTGTGGCTCTTTAAGAGGGACAAGCTTCAGTGAAAGAGTCCCATAAGTGAATAAAATTTAGCTGGAAAGTGAAGACTTTGCAGGCTGCAGTAAGGAGAAAGAGAAGAGTGGCTGTTAATATGACAAAAATGTAATTATGTGAGACAGAATCAGATAAAAGACCCCTCCAAAACCAAGTAGTGGAGATGGTGAAGGGAAGATGGGTGGGTCTGCTCAGTATTGCGTCTGCGTATATGTCCCACTGTGACCAAAGTGGACTCAATTAAGAGAAATACCAGTAGAAGTGCTAGCCTTCCATCAATGGGACATCTTTATAGTAGAAGGCTGGAAGTAGTTTTCTATACTTAGGGATGTACATGTCAGAACTAGGTCTATTCAGGTTCCACATATCAGATGGGCCTTTGATATATTTGTTCAGCCATGGTTCTTGTTGAAGTGGTAGATGTGATATAAAACAAAAAGAGAGAGATCCCATGTTACTACTTACTGTAAAAGAGGTACTTCATTGTGGATAAGATTCTAGTATCTCAAATTCATGCCCTGCAGTTTGTAGTGAAATCTGAGAAAAGTATCAAATCATGCAGCACAGTTTTAAAGGTAGGAAGAAAGTAGAGAACCCCACTTACAAATTGAAGATCTAATGTATTTTTTCTGTTAATCATAGTGTTATGCAGTAACTAGTTACAGAACTAGGAATCAGTCTTGTCTAATATGTCAGAGAGGATACTGGATTAGTGGGATATGTAACAGGATGGTGTTAGGGGCAGCTGACAATGTCACAAATAAAAGATCAGAGAGACCAGGATTGCAATATGGAATGAGTGGCAAGCTTGGCTGGAGAGGAAAACGAATTACAGATGGGAGGATAATAAAGAAGAGGAAGAGATACAGTTAGGCAAGTCAGAACTAGATTAACTACATCAGTAAGGATTAGATGTAAGACCCACATCACTTAAACACAGAGACTTTGAATTATCTGTAGAGCACTAAAATTCCTAGCCCTTTTGCTGAGGTTTGCAAAATGGCTGGCAATGACTGTTGTTGTTCAAAATAGAGGAGTGAGGGCAGCTTTTACAGAACCCACTGAAAATTTTAGAGATTTGTTGGTACTTTCTGTCCAATCTTTACTCAGCCAAATATTGACTTTAATATGTCTGACAGATGTTAATTAGTTTTTGGAACTGTCACAGCTACCAATAGTGGGGGAAGAGTTCTGTATGAAAATATTGCCATAGTAAGTGACAAAGAGTTGATACTAGCTATCGGATGTCTCCTGGTAACTAAGTCACAAGGTCATGATGGGATCCCCCTGAGTTTTACCAACTGAGTGGTAATAAAGTCAAAGTGGAACTGTTATGCGAATTTGCAATTTACGAGGGTACAAGACAAGGCTGTCCCCATTATTTGCTTTTGATTTGGAGCCTTTAGTAGCAGCACAGACAGGGACCCTAGTAAAGGCCTATAAATCTTTAAAAGTGAATCTAGATGTGCCTTGAATGTAAATTTCCTGTTAGTTTACCTAAAGCCAGACATCAAAAATTTGCTTGGAATTTTAGAACAATTTGGTCACTTATCAGGGCATAAGAAAAGTTAGTGAAAAAATAAAGATCTGATGCTTACTTTTCAACTGTAAAGATAGCTGACCAGCAAGTTTCCTTTTTTTTGGGGGGGGGGGTTAGCTCAGTTGTCCTACTTGAGAATTCCCTAGAGGAAGTTATTCAGGATCTTTGTGAAATTTAATTCAATATATGTCAGAAATTCTTTTGAGAGTTGGAGGACCCTACCATTGGATTATGACAATACCGATGATTATAATTTCATGGGTGTTATATATATTTCAGGCACTGCCATTAAACTTTAAAGGGACATTTCTTTAATTGGCTGATGGGTTTAGTCATAGTTTTTCTGTGAGGTATATAGAAGCTGGGAGTTGTTTGGAATAAAGTCACATTGGTCAAGGATAATGGGTTGCCTGGTTCCTGGTTTCTGTAAATACTGGTGAGCAGCTCAGATAGGGATGTATTATCAGTGGTGGACTCATGTGTGCCACACAGGAAGTACTTACTGAAGTATTGTTTGCACACTGGGGAGGGTCCTCAACACAATCTTTTTTGGAGATACATACACCCACTTACCCTGAGGTAGGTATATCTTCAGCAAAAATTAGAGACATAATTATCTTGTGCTTTGAATGCAGATTCAAGGCAAGAACAAACACTGGAAACAACTTAGTGGGTTGATGGAATCTGGTCAGTAGGAGTTCTGTAAGATATTTTGGGGATTAACAGCAAGTATTACCTAATTTATAGAGCACTGAAAGTGATAACACAAAATATTTGACATAGGCTACATTTTGAGAGGAAGGAATTTGTTTGGTCTCGATCCTTAAAGTAGAGTAGGTTGCAGTAGTGGAGTCCTAAGCATATCACTTGTAAGGTATACAGCTAACTACTGGAGAGGAAACCAGTTTCAGGAACAGCTAAGGCATGATTAGTCAGATTTATTTGGGTTCAAATCAGATGTAGCAATGATATCTATCTGCCAAGGCTCAGTGGATAATAACTAGATCTAGAAAGTTGAAAATGTTTGGATGGCAGTATCTCCATAAATATTTACATACTACTAGAATGTTGGGTATCACACACACACACAGTGATGTTACTTATATGTGAGAGCTGTATAAATGGCACTTGGACTTATATTTCTGGAGTAGTCCAAAACTGAGACAGTTTAAGATCAGTGGTTTTAAATAAAATATAGCCAGATAAAGTTTTACAGTTGCAAAGTAGATATTTATAAGAGATTCCCATCCAAGGCTCTTGGGTGAAATATGAAAAGATATTTCTTAGATTTCTTAACAGCTAAGAAAACAATTACAATGTGTCAGTAGTTATCATACAGTTTTGCTAGATTTCTGGTAGGTATCAGACCTTCCTATAATACTGGACTTGCTAGGATTACTGCAAAAACTGGCTAGTAACAAGGCATAGAAATTCTCAGAAAATAGAATAATTCACTTTATGAAGAAGTGGGGACATTGGTGCTGACAGTATGGACAAGATTATGCAATTTTCTTGAGGTGATTTTATTTAATTTTGACTGAGTGATGAGGACAAGGTCCATGTAAAACTGCAGGAGTGATACAGAATCATGAAATATGAAAACTGCTGACTCCTACAGTAAGACAGGTTTATATTAGATCATCAAAATCTTCTTTCATTGATGGCTTATTCATCAACCCCTATTCATTGAAACTAACTTTAGCGAACATCAAAATTTTTTCCAGGGCAAGTAACCAGTTAGCCACTACCCCACTGAAACACACATCACATTAAATCAAATCCACCCAAGTGGGGAGGTCTTCACCCCCACATCCCCCACTATATATACCAACTCTGACATCATATACAGTGGGGAAAAGGGCAAAGCTGTGGTGCTGGCCAATTGGTTACTTACCCTGTAAAACATTTCTTTGTTCGCAGATGCTAGTTTCGATGGATAAGGGTTGATGAATAAGCCATTGATGAAAGAAGATTTCAGCCATCTAATATAGACCCAGTAATACAACTTTGGTATTTACAAGATACAATTGATTTTTATTCCCTTTCACCTCTCTACAAGGCTAAATTTGTGTTGCTGCATTTACACTATGTCAGTGATTATACTTTTTATTCTTCTGTCCTTTTAAAGAATGCTTGTTAGTTGGACAAACATTTTTACATATTCAATTGGTATAAATATAGAATACATCTGCATATAACTTTGAGATTTTTAATTAATAAGATGTGTTAGGTCTATCAATGTTTGTATGCTGGATAAATAATGTTTATTGAACCACAAAAGAAACCTCAAATTACTTTCTGTGACTTTCTTCACTGAACATTTTTGATAGAGTTAGCATGGTTTGCATTAAAGCACATCATTGTAATGTTTGATTCTAAATTTTATCTTCAAAAATGAGGCAGAGCTATAGGGGTCATAATCTGACCTGTCTATGTTAACCTAACAATGGGACTATTTAAGATAGAGTTCCTATACTAACATTTTCTACCAGAAACCCATTATTAAATATATTGAGATGATATAAAAGATTTTGAACAAAAAATATAACTGTTATAATTTTTCAGTTCTCAAATAAGATGCATAAAACTACAAAATATATATTTTTTTAATTCTCAATTCATAAGACTATTAACTAATAACATTAGTATTTTTTTATATACTAATTTATATAGAAGGCCAATTCATTTTAATCATTTTCTGCATGACTCAGTCTGCAATCCATCCAAGCTTACTAGCTTTATTAAGCTTTGCAGAAATATTTGGATGTAGAAGAGCATATGCTAAAATGATTTATTTCCTTAAAGCTATTGCTAAGAAAATAACTATATATGCTTTATAGAATATGAAGTGGAAGTGGCATATTACAGAATGAAATGCAGTAACAGGCAAACATTTCTACATGCTAGGAATAACTTTAGTTAGAGTCATATTATTATTAGAAGTATTTCACACTGAACTGATCAAAGGAAGGACACTGAGGAAATGCGGAGCTATAATATATAACATTAAGTGTTCTGTTTTTTGTTTATTTTGTTCTTTATTTCGTTATTTATAGCACTTTGTGTACTGTGTATTTTTCTAGCTAGTTTCACTGTGTGTGAGGTATTAACTGGAAATTGTCCACTTTTATTAAGCATCTGTTGGGCTGTTTGTTTCTGATAACTTGTTGCATTTAAACTCTTTTTTCTAGAGGCTCCTTTAGCTGTTTAAAACTTTCATTTAAAGGCTCACTGCTGCTTTTCAGCTGTGAGAAACATTTCTGCAGTTTGTTTCCCAACCTCCATCCCTGTTGGTATAGTGTTTTTATAGTTGGTGGATTTGCAATTGCCCACCCCTAGTGTAAATTTGATCTGGGACCCACCTCCCAGTCTAGTGTCAGTACCTCATTCTACCCAGTACAGGGAGAACATTTGAGAAGGCCAATCAGCTTAGTTTCTGCTACTCCTTTCTCTCTTCCCTTTCTCTCTTTCCACTTAAAAAAATGTTATCTGCTTTTACTGTATTTGTGTTTTTTCCTACTTTATTTTGCTTTTGCGTCATCTTAAAAGTGCTCAATTGTATTTATTGCTGCTTAGTGTAACTCATTCTAAGCCTTTTAGTTTAAGCACTTGGGCTTCAGACCAGTTGTTTTACATTAAGAAGGTTTGTGGTCTGCACTGTAGTGGCAGAACAGGTAGCTTACATCCTTCTAAGTTGGGAACTGCTGATTGAGGGCTCAGTGTCTGTTATTCTAAAAGTGTATTAATTCTGGTTTAAGCACTTGGGCTTCAGGCCAGTTATTTTACATTAAGAGGGTTCGTGGTCTGCACTCTTTTGGGAGGAGAGGCTGGACTCTGCCCTTCTGAGCTGGGAATTTCTGGTTAAAGGCTTATAGTGCCTGTATATTTGAACTGCTTCTTACTGAAATTGGTACACCTTGTTTGCTGTAGCATAGACTAGATCCAGGCCTGCTGAATCTAGCTTTGTTTGTATAACTTGAGCACTAATCCAGGCATTCTTTAAAGTATTCAATTGTATTTATTACTGCTTGGTAGTAACTTGATTAAAGTGTAGCTATCATTCTAAGTCTATTGGATTAAGCACTTGGGCTACAGACCAGTTGTTTTACATTAGGAAGGTTTGTGGCCTGTACTGTGGTGGCAGGACAGGTAGCTTACATCCTTCTAAGTTGGGAACTGCTGATTGAGGGCTCAGTGTCTGTTATTCTAAAAGTGTATTAGTTCCGGTTTAAGCACTTGGGCTTCAGGCCAGTTATTTTACATTAAGAATGTTCGTGGTCTGCACTCTTGTGGGAGGAGAGGCTGGACTCTGCCCTTCTGAGCTGGGAATTTCTGGTTAAAGGCTTATAGTGCCTGCATATTTGAACTGTTTCTTACTGAAATTGGTACACCTTGTTTGCTGTAGCATAGACTAGATCCAGGCCTGCTGAATCTAGCTTTGTTTGTATGCTTGTTTGTTTGCTTGTTATTTCCCTGAAATGCTAATTCCACCTAAAACACGGCTTTTCAGCGCTTCTGTGGATCCCTAGTGATATCTGCATTGCTTACTGTACTTATTTCCTTGTTTCACTTGAAAGAAAGTTACTGTTTGTCATTTTTGCATTTAAGTTACCTGTAACGCATTGCATTTAAGTTACCTGGCACTTGCTCACTAAAGCAATTGTATAAGTCAGCACTAAAAAATGAAAAGCACTACACCATCACAAACTCCCCTTGAGTACCTTGTTACCCATTGGCCCTTTTTTTCAATTATAAAGGAATTCCCAATACTATTCTAGCATGTCCAAAGGTCAGTTGTAAATCTCCTCTCCGGTCCAGCTGGAGAATCTGGGAATCTTGAGGCAATGTTACAACTGCCTCATGTACACAGACAACCCTCTCCTCCTCCCAACAAATTCCAACACATGTGAGAGATGCAACCATATAGCCAAACTGGAGACTAAGCTCTCTCAACTCAATACTGGTGTAACCAGTCAGGAGGAGAAGGAAACCACACTCACTACAATTCCAGTCTCACATAGACCTACCACGACAGCAAACCAAACACATAAACACACAAAAACATACTCAGAGGCTCTAAATAAAAATCTGCCTAAGCAGCAGAGACCTCCAAAGCAGACACCCAAGCAACCACTACCCCAAAACAAAACATGTGCAACACATAGCTCACAAAGCCAGTGTGCCGAACAGTCA
Source organism: Protopterus annectens (assembly GCF_019279795.1). Classification (NCBI taxonomy): domain Eukaryota; kingdom Metazoa; phylum Chordata; order Ceratodontiformes; family Protopteridae; genus Protopterus; species Protopterus annectens. The sequence continues at coordinate 1,080,830,504 of NC_056725.1, forward strand.
CAGCCTTTAAGGCTAAGCAACACACCAGATACACTTGTAATAGGTGATTCTATCGACAGGCACACTTGACGTCCCACTCACCAGGCTGAACAAGGAGAAGGTCATGGTGAGCTGCCTGTCAGGCGCTAGGATCAGCCACATAACACAAGCACTCAGGTCACTCCAAGGCAAGTACAAACATGACTCAGTCATTGTCCATGCTGGTGTGAATGACCTGAGACATTCCTCCCTGGACTACATGAAAAGAGACATAGAGGAGCTCTCTGAGCATGTAGCCCAGGCCAGTATGACCCTGACCTTGAGTAGCATCTTACCCTCATCAAGAAAGATGCCACAATATGAAGACAAGATGATCGATTTCAACAATTGGCTTAAGTATTGGAGTCATTTAAAGGGGATCCAATGCCTGTCAGCCTGGGATGACATGCTCGACAAGCCATGATGCTTCGCTAGGGATGGCTTGCACCTATCACCCCTGGGCTTTCGGATATTGGCAATGGCTCTTGCTACCCCCATAGTGCCTTTTTTAGGCAAGGCTCAAAAGACAAACCCACCTCCATAGGTATCACAAGGGATAAGAAACTAAGAGTAATGCTACTCAATGCCAGAAGTCTAAACCTCAAGATGCACGCACTCGAAACTCTCCTTAGCATGGAGAACATCGATATCTGTGCAGTAACAGAAACCTGGTTCAAGGCTCCCCAGAGCACCCCAGCACTACCAGGTTATACCTCATACCATGCTTTTTGGCCCCAAAATTTGGACCGACCCACAAAAGGAGGGGGAGTATCAATATTCGTCAAAGATACCCACACCTCCAGGTTGGTGGCACAGCACGAAGCATCAGAGACTATCCATGTGCAACTAACAGTGGGTAAAACTGCCTTCCAGTTTATAGCCTGCTACAGACCACCCTCCCAAACCCAGGAACCCCAATTGGCCTTCCTGAGAACACTGGAAAATATGAAGGTCTCTCCAAACACCATTATATTGGGCAACTTCAACTACCCAAGCATAGACTGGGAGCATTACTCTAACTCCAACACCATAGCCCAAAGGTTTCTAGAATTTATAAACTCAAATGCTATGGAACAACTTGTTACCACTCCCACAAGATGGGAAAACATACTGGACCTGATCATCACCAACATGGGGACTCTATGCTCCAGACCAGAAGTGTATCCCTCACTGGTAAGATCAGACCATAAACTAATCTCACTGGATATTCACATCCCGACCCCACCCCCTGCCCAGAAAACCACAGTGAAAAACTTCTCTAAAGCAAATTTCACACTCCTCAAAACTGAGGTGGAATCCTTCAAAGCCCCCTGGCCTGAGGAAAATATGGTCCAGACCACAGAATCCTTTATAAACGCATTCTATGAACACCTTCAGGAAGGCATGGATCATGCAATCCCAAATAAAACCAAGACCCTATCCTCCAAAGGCAGACGTCCTGTCTGGTGGACCCCAGCCATAAACAAATTATACAATAGAAGGAGGAAGCTACTACATGATAGAGCAAAATCCCAAAAAGGGAAGGCATCTCTGATCAGTATTAGCAAAAAACTACAGGCACTCATAAAATCGTCTAAGGCCAGCTTCGAGAGAAAAATTGCACAGGACACTAAAGATAATCACAAGGCTTTCTTTAGTTATGTTAGGAACCTGGGTGGGAATTCCCAGATATGCTCAGAAATAGTCCAAAATGACAAAAAATACACCAAACTCACAGACATTGCCAACATCCTAGCTGACAGGTTCAGCGCAAACTCCCCCACCCTCCCCACCAAAAGGGCAAATATCTATCCCAGCAGAGTGCTGCCCCCCTGACATCTCAGATGCTCAGGTAAGAGCCACCCTCTCCAAAGCAAAAAACACAGCATCAATGGGACCAGACGGTGTCCCGGGCTGCATCCTACGTGAACTCCTAGAAGAGTTAAACCCAAACCTAAAACTACTGTTCAATCTCAGCCTTACTACAGGATATGTACCCAAAGAGTGGCGTACAGCAACAGTGGCCCCTCTTCACAAAGGTGGTGCCTCAACGGATCCTGAAAACTATCGCCCCATAAGCCTGACTAGCTTGGTCTGCAAAGCTATGGAAAGGATCATCATTGACCTCATAAATAAAGATATTGGGGACCTACAGACACTGGATCCTACCCAGTTCGGCTGTGTTAAGGACAGATCCTGCCTCTTAAATCTGGTCTATTTCTTTGAAACAGTCACCAAGGCCATTGACGAGGGGAAGGTGGTCCACACAGCCTACCTGGACCTCGCAAAAGCCTTCAATACAATACCCCACTCGGGCATTATAGATAAGCTCACCAGCTTAAATATAAACCCCTATGTCACTATATGGGTTGCAAACTGGCTCAAGGACAGAACCCACATGGTTAGAATTGCTGGAGCCATGTCAGACTCAGTTACAAGTGGCGTCCCACAAAGCTCAGTCCTGGGACCTCTCTTGTTTGGTATATATTTCTCAGAGGTACAGGCCAACATGGAAGGACTGTGGCTGACCAAGTTCGCAGATGACTGCAAACTGGGTGCCATAATAGACTCTCCAGCCAACACAAGCATCCTCCAAAAGGGCCTCATAGAAACAGACAACTGGTGCCAGAGCCATGGCCTCAAGCTAAACGCCAAAAAGTTTATAGTCATCCCCTTTGGCAAAAACAAAGTGCCCACAAATTACCACATAGGTGGCAATCCATTAAGTATAAAAGAAGTAATTAGGGACCTGGGGACCCAAGTTGATAGCAATCTCTCATTTGACAACCACGTGGCCAAAGTGGTTAGAAAAACATTTTTTATAGCCCACCTAATCATGAAGGGATTCACATCTAGATCAGGGGAGGTCATCGTGCCTCTTTACTCATCCCTCATCAGGCCCATAATTGAGTACAATGCCCCTTTTGGGATGTACCTTACCAGACACCTGCAGCAACTAGAAAGACCCCAAAAGTACCTCACCAAGATGATCAAAGGGCTCAAACAGATGCCATATGCTGCCTGGTTAAAGAAACTCCAGCTCTACTCAGTGGCATACCACCTGCTCAGAGGCGATCTGTGCCTGACGTATAAATCCATGTCCAACCCGGAATTAATGGACATGCTGCACCTCAGAAAATCCAAATCCCATCGAACTACGGACTAGAGAGACTTGAACCTCAGCACTGAAATAAATAGGACATGCTGGAGGGACAGATTCATAACCCAGAGGCTCCCTTCACTCTCGAATAAAATCCCAGTCCAGGTTAGGCAGGCTCCCTCATTGACTCTCTTCAAGAGGAATCTTGATGAGTGGATGGGAGATCGTAGGTTTACCCCGGGTATCACTTCTGTGTCACTGTTAGACAGAGGCACAGTATACTAACCTCAAAAAAGGGCATAGCAAAATTAATTTAAAATGGGTGGTGAAAGCCAAACACTCTCTGGCTAGGCTTAATGCCCTAGGGCATTTAGCCTAGTATGAACCTATGAACCTATGAACCTATGAACCTATGAAGTAATACATACGTTGAAAGTTTCATTTGTTCTATTACAGAGTTCTGGTAATGTTCAGTCAAATAGCTCTAAAATGATAATATAAGGAATGTATCAAATAGCTATATGAATACATCTAAGTCTTTCAGTTGTAAGCAGAAGAGACACATTAAACTGATGTTATTCTAAGAGACCAGAAGTGAATATACCGAAGTTTTTCTCTGGTGCTGGGAATCATCACTTAAAATATAGTCATATACTTACACATAATCTGATTAACATGAATGTATTTAACATTAATGTGGCATACAACTACAGTACCATATTTGTGGTAGATGCATTACTTTGCTCCTTCAAAAGATATATGGGATTACCAACAATTCTTTCTCTGAATTAAACAGTTGTAGTTTTAGATTGTTTAACACATATCTTGTAACAACCATGAGTTTGTTTGTGTCTTTCGGCTTTTCCCGGTTTGGGGTCGCCACAGCAGAACGATCCGCTAATGATTGGCAGTTGACTTTTATGTACCAGCTTGCCAGGCCTGATGCACAACCTTCAACGAAGGTACACCCATTCACGCATGTCTCCACGCAGAAGACACTCTAGCTGAGAATCGAACCGGACAGCGTCTTACTGTGAGGCGACAACTAAGATATAAAATGTTGATGCTTCTTCTTTTTATCTGCTAGTTACAGACATGGCTCTTAAGGTGCTGGCTGAATATTTCATCTGTTCTCAGCACAGTTTTTCTCCTCTTAAATTTTCTTTTTTCTAAGTAGTTGGTGATTCACAATCAGCAACCAGCTGGAATATAAAAACTTACTAGGAGAAAAAGTGGGTTAAAACTGTAATGAAAAAAGGTGCAAATACAATCAAGATTCTGAGAATTGGCTAATTTTACAAATATTTAGAGACTTTGTGATCACAGAGATTAATAAGATATTTAACCTAGATAAGAAATTGTTCCCAGATTATTAGAATTATTCATAAATAATAATAACACAATGAAAAATAAATCATATTTGTCACAAATTTAGAAAATTCTTAAGTTAGATTTCACATATTTAGACAATTCCCATTTTGGAACTACTTCTCAAAAATTAATACTGAATACTTCTCTGAAGGATACAAGAAAATAATATTAAAATCTACAGATAAAACTACATCTTCAACATACTACAAAATTTTCACTAGGAAATTCTTACATAGAACTTTTTTCATTACTAACAAAGTTACAATTTTCCAAAACAAAAAATATATGTGGTCAGTGCTATAAAACAACACTAAGAACCAAATTTAGCACCAAGATGAAGACTCTGGTTCCTGGGATGTAGTTTGATATTCTTTAATTAGAACAATCCACAACACATAACGTTTAGCGCTTTCAATAATACACATTTACAATTTTGTATAAAACAGAAAGAATTAAATGCTAGAGATGTGAAGCTGATTACACATAAATGAATGTAAAGTCATCTCTCCTTTTTGGAAAGAAATTAATAACTTCATTCAATCTCTATGGTCAGATTGATGTAATATTTTTTAATCTTTGGTTTTATTTAAGGCTACGATTTCTGAGATAATTCCTAAAACTCAAGAGCCTCTTCTTATGCCTAGTCTAGCTATACCCAGAAAAGTAATTACTAAAGACTGGAAAAGTAAAGTTACCCTCCCTAGTGTTGAATTTATATAACTTTGATGTATTTCTCAGCTGTGGAATTATGTAAATAGTTATGTGTTTTCTTTATAATTGATTAGTTTATTTATTGTTTAAAACCAAATAAAAAAGGAAAAAGAAAAAAGTTCCTTATTAAGACATTTTATGGAGGGCTTACAAAGAAGTATACACACACACACACACACACACACACACACACACACACACACACACACACACACACACACACACACACACACACTATTGCCATTGCATCTGCTTAGAAGATACCTTCAAATTTCTTATTTGCTAGCTCTTGCAAATAATGATATCACTGATAAAATAATCTAAAGAACAGAAAAGTAACGTATCTAAGGTTTATAACTGGATTAATGTCTATTCACAAAAATAATTAATAAATGACTTCATGAAAGGTTAGTACACTGTGTTATTTTCTTATAACTAATCACCAAGCCTCATTTTGTAATATCCTTTACAAAATTATTGGTATTATTTATGATAGATTGGAAAATCTAAATTTTCTATGGTGGTCAGCTAACTGTTGTGGCTAGAAATTAGAACAAGACAAACTGACAATATAACTGGCTCCTCTTGTTCTTTGCCCATCAGATTGTTAATTTACTCTGTAAATTATACCAGAATTTCAAAATAATAATAATAATAATAATAATAATAATAATAATAAATAAAGTAAAACAAAATAAAAATTGAGCCTTAAATTTGCATAACCTTAACATTTAATTGTTACATTTATCTATCTATCCCCGGGATTCATGAACCTTGCGCCAGGCGCACGCATGGCGTAGGCGCCACAACGCCAGACATGGCCGCCGAGCGATTCAGGTACGATCCAAAGCCACGTGCATCAGCGGCGTACGCCGGAGTTGCGCCGCCTCCGGCGTAGGTATGTTAAATACCCCATGTGCGGTGTTGCACCATGCAAATGAAGGCAAGTAGCGATTCAGGAAGTGGCGCAGGCATAGCATAACACAACGACAATGTAAACCAAAAAAAAACGGTTTACACATATCCAAACATGACATAGGAGTAACGGAAGGCTGCCAACGTCAGGTGTCATAGTGGTGCAACATGGTAATGTGGAAAGAAACCGAGAATGTCAAAAGAAAACATGCAGAAAATGTAAATAATGACATAAATGTTATGTACGGAAAAACCACAGCAGAGTCCCAGGACATGTCCGCGGAAGGTGAGGAACACTGAAGTAATATGACAATGCCATAAAAGAGCAGTATAAGACACATCAGCATCACAGCCACAATACACCATAGTATGAATGGAAAGCCACAACCACAGCGCAAGGGTTGTCAAGGAGTGGCGGCGGTGTCTGGCGCCGTAACCATGTATTAGTAGTCAATGCCATGCAAATGAGGCAGATAATACTGAATCGCGTAAGGCTGCACCAAACGGCGCAGCGGTAATACACCGAGGAGTGGCCTAGAGGGAATAGCTGTCAATCGCAGAGCGGTGTGACACTGTAGGAGGAAGCACATTGGAGGCCAGCAAACCTGGGCTGTACAATGCACATCACAGCATCAGGACCGGCGTGTGAGGAAAGAGATTTGCTGAAAGTACACAATGCGCGCACAGATGCATGTGCACGAGGATGACTACGTTCCCCAAACCAGTCATGTGACGGCCGCCCCGTCAACAACCATGGATACAGGAAGGTGATGCGGAGAATATGAGGAAATGCGGAAGCAGTGTAATTGGAGTCGTAATGAGCAATTAACAGCAATCAACTCACGAAGGGCAATCGGCGGCAGCTGACAACTCTGCATGCAGAAACGTGCAAAACGGGAAAGGGGAGGCATATGAATGCAAAGAAAGTAGTGGATGTTGCAGAAATGCAAAGAGCGAAGAACCGATACAGCACAGCCAAGGAGAGAGTTAGCATAACGGTGGCGGCACACAAAATGCATGATATGCCATGTGCCTGCAGGATGCACTCCCGTAAATAGTAGGTGCAATGTGCAGAAACAGTAAAGTAAGGTGTAAAGCTAAACCAATGCAGGCAAGTGTAATGTAACACCAAAGGCAACAGCGTTGCAGTGCCAACGGTAAAACACGGAAGATAACCCACAGATACGGCAGCAGAGACACACCCAATGACATCACTGGGTGTACAGCACAACACTATAAAGTGGGAATGCACACAACAGACAGCGTGATTTCCCAAACGCTGCGCCTTACGGTGTAAACACACGGGGAACTTTTAAAATGTATATGTTGGGTGCTGCCGTGGCCGTGATGTATCGGCATGTGGCAGAGACAGACGGAGTTGGAGGAGGGTGCCGACAACTACCGGAGGCCTCAGAGGAGAAGGAGAGTGTTCAGACCAAGGGTGACCTACCAGAGGCTGCAAGACCTGGAGATAGTAGAGCGTTACAGGGTGGACAGGGACACGTTACAGCAAATAGCGGAGCTGTGCCGGCCAAGCCTGAGAACAAGAGACAACAGAGGGGAGCCCATCCCAGTGGACACAAAGGTATGTGTAAGCCTGCGAATACTGGCAACAGGTACCTTTCAAAGGCCAACCGGGGATATAATGGGCATCTCACAGGCATCAGCATCCAGGGTACTACACCAGTTTCTGGATGCCATGTTACGACACGCCCATGAGTACATATACTTCCCCAGATCTCAGGAGGAGTTGGCTAGCAATATGCGCCACTTCCACCGTGTGGCACAATACCCGGAGGTACTGGGTGCGATAGACTGTACGCACATATAAATCAAGTCACCACCCGGTGAGCAGGGTAGACGCTACATAAACCGCAAGGGATACCCCTCCATCAATTGCCAGGTCATGTGCAATGTGCAGGGCATTATCATGGATGTGTGTGCTGGCAGCCCTGGAAGCTACCACGACTCCCATATCTGGCATGCCTCACAGCTGTATCAGGTATTCGCCAGGGGGGACATCACACAAGGTCACCTTGTGGGGGATGCTGGCTACGCATTGGAGCCGTGGATGATGACACCCATCAGAAATGCACACACACACATGCAAGAATGCCATAATGAGGCACACGCACAGACCAGAATAATCATAGAGCGTGTGTTTGGGATGTTGAAATCACGGTTCCGGTGCTTGGATACATCCGGTGGAGCCTTGCAGTACTCTCCAGGCACAAGTGCCCACATATTCATAGTATGTGCTATGCTACATAATATGATCCTGCAGAAACAGCTGCTGCAGGGACATAATGGTGTAGGGCCACCAAGCCCGCCACAACTGCCAAGGCAAGCACAGGCACAGGGCGTCCAGCACCATGAACACACTGTGCCAGCCCCAGTAGGCAGATGGAGGCGTACCCAATATGCCTATGCCTTGGCAAAGAGGGAACGTATAGCACATACTCTGACAGCGTAGGCCCCATGGACTGACACCTCCCTACCTGCACACACAGTGAAATGGACGGCACACAAACATGTCCGCCCGTAATGTGTACCGTATGGGCGGTCACATGTGTGACTCCAACATAGGTAGCACCCAAACACTGCACAACCCACAGCCAGCAGAGCATGGAACGGCAACAACTCAATCAAGACGCTGGTCCGACAGCAGACGGCATAGCCGTATGCTGCCACGTTTGGCGCAAGGTGTCTACATATGTACATATGTGCATACACATATATGGAGATAGATATCATTACACACATAGAAATATATGTACACATACACAGATATAAAGTACAACAAGTTAAACAGGGAATCACAGGGATGCAAGGTCACAGAGAAGTAAGACGCGAACTCTCAACATAGTAAACATACTGAACGACAACCCGACTATCTGGGAGGGTGGACAGAGCAGGGAACGCCACCCACGGAAAGGTCAACCCACCTAAATGCATATTCGCCATTCGGGATGATTGCCAGGCCACGATACAGTAACAGGACATGTGCGTGTAATATTCTTAGGATATGAGGGCGGAGGTAGACACTGCCGCTGGTGATGTGCTCAACGTAGGTACTGTGTGCAACCGTCCCTGCGAAAGCGGAACTATGTGTATGTGTGAGGTGAGGGTGTCATGTGTTCCGCTGTGCCACTGTAATGTGTGTGACACTGTAAAATGTGTATGTAGGTGACATGTGACAGGCGGAGTGGAATAACATGTGTAGGCATACAGTATAGGAACCACAGGCGTATGTATAGCAGTACCCACAAAGTAGTACTGAGAGCTACTCACTGGCTATGCGCGTGGCCACGTAAAACGATGCAAAGCGAAAATGTCCCAGAATCTACCACAGGAGTATAGCCAACATGAGATGCAAAGGACGCATGTACAAACCATCACCGTATGTATGGCGCCGACATGTTAATTCCAATACGATATATCGGCTACGTTACGCAGCAATAGTTATGTACCGCGGAAATACGCATTTGCTACCCCGGCACCGATCGTGGACACATATCGTCCCGTAAACACCGCTGTGTGTTCTACGAGTGTTAAACAAGCAATCTGTGTATGGCAGGTGACAGGTGCGAGCGTGATGTGGATTCATGCACTGACATCATGCAGCTGATATACCATGTAGCAGGTGCAGCATTCATTGTTCTGCGCAGGCCACAGTATGCGTGTTGGTTACAGATCTGTAGTAACATATTGGTTCAGGGATTAACCCAGATGCCACTTATGTTGTACTTGCAGATGTGCCCACTGGGAGCACTGTTATCAGTTCCCAGGTGTAGTCATTGGGGTACCCACAGGCACATCTGGCAATATCAGCATAGCACAGGTAATTCATGTGATCTGGCATGGACACCTACATAGGTACATAGGCGCACATGTACATACCAGGATATGTGTCCCTCGGCATGTGTAAACCTAGCAAGACTGTGTGGCTGATAACACCCTTAGGATGAGGGTACCACATCCATCAGTCTCCTGTCCCTGTCCAGCACTGACACACAGATGATGCCTCCCGGTGCATACTTTATGTTCACACATCCACACGTCATGATTACTCCTGCACAAAGGCAGTCAGGCCTTTGCTTCACATGGGCTGGCAATCCTCTCTGTGTTGTAGGGGTCTCTGGCCATTGAACCTGTTCCCCCAGCATGTCCTAGTCATCTTTGTGGTGAGGTGTGTGTAAGTTGCTTCTGTGGCCGTGTTTGCCCGGAGTCTAGGAGGTGGAACTTGTCCATGTCACCCAGGTTGGACATGGCCGTGTATGTCAGGCACAGATCACCACAGAGCAGACGTGCTGGGAAGGTATACAGCCGGAGTTCCCTTGGTCGGGCAGTGTGTGACACATGTCCCAGCACCTTTATCCCTGCCTCGTGGAACATTTGTGTTCCTTCCAAGTGCTGCAGGTGTCAGGTTAGGTACAGCCCACATGTGCCATTGAACGCAATCATTGCTGTGGTGTGTGATGTGTACAGGGATACAATGAACACCCGTGATGTGGATGTGATTCCTTCCAGACCAGGTGGCCACAGTGGAATGTCATCCCACCCACATTGGCATTGTGTGTGTTGACAGAGGTTACTGACAGGTGTGGTACCCATATCCATGAACACGTCCACCATGTTGAATGGATTACCACCTACATGTTACGTTGGGGCAAACATGTCCTTCACACTGGGTAGGTCTGCACCTTCTTTGGCATGTAGCACAGGCCATGGCTCTCGCACCAGTTATCCATGTGTATGACGCCCTAGGAGGATGTCTGTGTCAGATGGGGTGTTGGGTATGGTGTCCGTTGTGCAGTCATCTGCATACCTTGTCTGCCACAATCCCCCTATGTTGGCATGCACATTGTTAGGTCGAATGCCGAATGGCAGGGGGCCCAGGACTGAGCCCTGTGGCCCTCCACACGAGATCAGCATTTAGTCTGACACAACACCAGGAACACAAACCCTGTGTGGTGTGACCTCCAACCATTCTGAGAACCATCGTGTGACTTATGTCCCCACATGTATGCTGGCGAGCCTTTCCATGAGACCCACGTGGAGTGCGTTCTGAACGCTACCACCAGGTCATGGTAGTGTGTGCAAACTGACCTACCCCCATTAATGGCCTTGGTGACTGCTCCAGACAGGACGAGCAGGTTTGGGAGGCAGGATCTGCCCTTGACTAAGTTGTTGTGGGTATGTTCCAGTATTGGCTGTACACCGCTGTTTGTAGTCATGGGCACCTGTATGGACCTCCCTGCAGCTTTGCAGACAAGGCTTGTCAAGCTGATAGGGCAGTAATGTCTGCAGTCCATAAGAGCACTACCCTGGCATAGTGGGAGCACAGATGCCACATGCCATCCAGCGGGGACCTAGCCCGTAGTAAGGCTAACATCAGACAGTGGCCTTATATGTGGGGTGAGGGCCTCAATGAGGTTGGGTAGCACACAGCCAGGGACACCATCGGGGCCCATTGGTGCTGTGTTAACCGCCTAACAGATATCAGATCACTCCAGGGCATATGAGATGTGTCTGAGGCTAGACTCTGGTGGGATGGATATGTCCCCTCTTGGGGTGGGGGGTGGATGTATGCATGGAACATGTCCGCTGGTTTGTTGACAATGTCTGTGGGTGCAGTGACCGTTGTACCATTCGGGATCATTACCGGCCATGTCTGTGCGCTCCCACCCATGTCCCTACCACAGTTGAGGAAGGCCCTATGGGTGTCTCATGTGACCTCTGCAGTACCACTCCCACAAGTGGCCTTGGATGATTGTATGTGTGGCCGTATGTTGATGCTGGTATGAATGGGTGATGGCTTCCCTGGTACTGATATTGCTCTGTCATGTATGAGCTCCAACTGTTGATGTACAGTTTGTCAGTGGCTGTGGTCCACCAGACCATGTGCCTACCTGTGGTGGACAGGGTCCTGATGTTATCATGATCGCTTTGTGCAGACATCCCTGTGTGTGCTCAGAGAAGGCATTTGTAAGTGAGTTGGCAGTGCGGCATGTGTTCACCACTGGCATGGTGGACTTGTAGGGTACCACAGTGGTCGTATGATGTGTGTGGTTTGCTGTGGAGAGGTCCTCAATTAGGTCTCCCATGCCAGTGTTGGGTGTAGGATGTGGATTACCAGTGGATCCACTATATGGTCTGACATCACCATTGAGGGATGTACATCCTGTGTGGAGCATTTCCTCCCCATGTGTGATGGGCAGAAGTGGTATCACGCCCCTAGTGGGTATGGTTCATGGCTGTTTCACAGCGGTCACGTGTATGAACACCCGGGACCTGTGGCGTAGGGTGTTGTGTCATAGGTAATGTTCCCAGTCTATTTAAGGGTGCCTGATGTCACCCAATACGGTGCTGTTGTGAGAGCATGCACACACACCAGTGTCCTCAGGATGGCTGTGCAGGTATCCTGGGTTTGGGAGGGTGGTCTGTAGCATGTAACAAACCGTAGGGCACTCCTACCCATGGTTAATTGCACCTGGATATTGCCCGCTGCAACGGCCACGTCTGTGGCATGGCCGGGTTGCTGTTGTGTGGCTGGGCACACACAACGGTCCACAGTCTGCCACCCATGCTGTTGCTCCATGTGGATGCATGTGTGCTCTGTGCCAAGTCCAAGTGTCTGAGCATGCCCAGTAAGCAGCTGTGTAGATGGACACACAGGACAGTGCACACCGCGGCCGAATGCAGTAATACCCCGGGTGCATGCCTGTATCCCCTTCGCAACGGCCACGTCAGTGCCATGGCCGCATTGATGTGTGGCTGGACACACATGACGGTCCACATTCTGCCACCCATGCTATTGCTCCATGTGGATGCATGTGTGCTCTGTGCCGAGTCAAAGTGTCTGAGCATGCCCAGTAAGCAGCTGTGTAGATGGACACACAGGACAGTGCACACCGCGGCCGAATGCAGTAATACCCCGGGTGCATGCCTGTATTCCCTTCGCAATGGCCACATCAGTGCCGTGGCCACGTTGATGTTGTGTGGCTGGACACACACGATGGTCCACATTCTGCCACCCATGCTGTTGCTCCATTTGGATGCATGTCTGCTGTGTGCCGAGTCTAAGTGTCTGAGCATGCCCAGTAAGCAGCTGTGTAGATAGACACACAGGACAGTGCACACCACGCCCGACTGCGTTGATACCCCGTGAGCATGTCAGTCACCCCTTTGCAACCGCAAGGTGTGGGAGGCATGGCCAGTACACCCGCCGGGGGTACACACGACAGTCGTCACCGATGTCTGCAACTGGGCATGTAGCCATGGCCAATGGCATCCTGTGTAGCCATGGTGACCATCCACGTGACACATATGTGGCTGTCATGCCACATTGGCTGCCTACATCCTGCACCCACGGATGCCCTCTCATAGGGTAAAGTGTCATGTGGTGCATCCCGTATTCCTGTCGTGATGTACTGATCAGTAGTTATTTGGTATTCCCGACTGCAGCACTAACGTGTTACTGTACGGCCACATTGGGATGGTAACAGGCTGCGTGACTGCGCACTCTGTCTTCATTCCCTATCAGACGCATTGCCTCTGCAGATGATACCACCCACCTAGGGGTATGCCTCCTGACAGTGCTGTGCTCAGTAATCCCGTTAGCGCATTCTGTAAATGCTTCATGCTGTAGTGAGTTCATGTAGGTAGGCGTAGGTTCGACTCTTGGCCCTTGTGTGTGTGTGTGTGTGTGTGTGTGTGTGTGTGTGTGTGTGTGTGTGTGTGTGTGTGTGTGTGTGTGTGTGTGTGTTTCCAGCTCCCTCTGCAGATGAACCAGCTTTTAGATGCTTTGCATCGCATCCCTTGGCTATTGCCAGCTATTGTCTTACGAGTGATGTCACCCGCCTAGAAGTATGCCTCTGACCGCGCTGTGCTCAGTAAACTCGGTAGCGCATTCTGTAAATGCTTCATACTGTAGTGAGATCATGTAGATAGGCGTAAGTTTGACTCCCGGCCCTTCCGTGTGTGTGTGTGTGTTTCCAGCTCCCTCTGCAGATGAACTAGCTTTTAGACGCTTTGCATCGCATCCCTTGGCTATTGCCAGCTATTGTCTTACGCGTGATGTCACCCGCCTAGAAGTATGCCTCTGACCGCTCTGCTCTGTAAACTCGGTAGCGTTCTGTAAATGCTTCATACTGTAGTGAGATCATGTAGATAGGCGTAAGTTCGACTCCCGGCCCTTCCGTGTGTGTGTGTTTCCAGCTCCCTCTGCAGATGAACTAGCTTTTAGACGCTTTGCATCGCATCCCTTGGCTATTGCCAGCTATTGTCTTACGTGTGATGTCACCCGCCTAGAAGTATGCCTCTGACCACGCTGTGCTCAGTAAACTCGGTAGCGCGTTCTGTAAATGCTTCATACTGTAGTGAGATCATGTAGATAGGCGTAAGTTCGACTCCCGGCCCTGCCGTGTGTGTGTGTGTGTGTGTGTGTGTGTGTGTGTGTGTTTCCAGCTCCCTCTGCAGATGAACTAGCTTTTAGACGCTTTGCATCGCATCCCTTGGCTATTGCCAGCTATTGTCTTACGTGTGATGTCACCCGCCTAGAAGTATGCCTCTGACCGCGCTGTGCTCAGTAAACTCGGTAGCGTGTTCTGTAAATGCTTCATACTGTAGTGAGATCATGTAGATAGGCGTAAGTTCGACTCCCGGCCCTTCCGTGTGTGTGTGTGTGTGTGTGTGTTTCCAGCACTCTGCAGATGAACTAGCTTTTAGACGCTTTGCATCGCATCCCTTGGCTATTGCCAGCTATTGTCTTACGTGTGATATCACCCGCCTAGAAGTATGCCTCTGACCACGCTGTGCTCAGTAAACTCGGTAGCGCATTCTGTAAATGCTTCATACTGTAGTGAGATCATGTAGATAGGCGTAAGTTCGACTCCCAGCCCTTCCGTGTGTGTGTGTGTGTGTGTGTGTGTGTGTGTTTCCAGCTCCCTCTGCAGATGAACTAGCTTTTAGACGCTTTGCATCGCATCCCTTGGCTATTGCCAGCTATTGTCTTACGTGTGATGTCACCCGCCTAGAAGTATGCCTCTGACCGCGCTGTGCTCAGTAAACTCGGTAGCGCGTTCTGTAAATGCTTCATACTGTAGTGAGATCATGTAGATAGGCGTAATTTCGACTCTTGGCCCTGCCGTGTGTGTGTGTGTGTGTGTGTGTGTGTGTGTGTGTGTGTGTGTGTGTGTGTGTGTTTCCAGCTCCCTCTGCAGATGAACTAGCTTTTACACGCTTCGCAACACAAACCTTGGCTATCAGCGGCCATTCCTTTATGGATGTTGCCACCCACCTGTACATGTGCCTCTGCTGCTGGTGTGCTCGGTGGTCCACGTAGCACATTCCGTACCTGTGTTGTATGTTTGTGTGTTTGGGTATGTGGGTGTGAGGTCAAACAACATGCCTGCCACATGTGTGTGTATGTCCATGCTCCCAGCTGCATGGGTTCATATGGTATTGCCTTGTGGTTTACGCAGAACACACCTATCCTGCCGCCATCCCTGTGTTTCTGGATGGCGGTATGCAGTTAGTGTACCGCTTGTGTGTCTGTTGTGGTCGGGACCGAAGCGCGTGATCTCCACCTGCACCATGCTATGGTGTGCTGGGGTGATGCTGTTTGCATGACACACCCGGGCCTGCCACATGTGTCCGTCTGTATCTCTGTCATTGTTTATCTACGTACCTATGTTGTGGCCGTACCGCTGCTGTAGCATGGACGGCTGTCTTTACCATGTATCGCATTTTTGCACAGCAGACACATATGACTGTGGTCCGTTGCATATCCACTCATTGTCCATGCACTGTCCGTATTCCAGAACACTGTATTGACATCTGCTGGATATCGTGACACACAGCTATCCCTGCTGTCCTGGCAGTGTACTGCCAGACACGCCATACACCTTGTGTGTACATGGCTAGTTATGGTGTGTGTATGTCTACCTGTGCTGTATGCATGGTTGTGTGTGTGTCCCGCTACAGCTATCTGTGCATATGTCGCCACCATGGGTAATCCTTGTGGACCGCAGTTTCATGTGCACGTCTGCACATACCTGCAGACTGTACTACCCCTCCTACGGCTGCGGACTTAGATCGACTGCTGCCCTGGGCTGTAGGGCTCCTCGCCCACCACCACAGCACATGGTGCCCCCATCATGGTATACCTACATGACACACCCACTAGACAGGTGGCCCGACTAGTGCGGCGCCCTGGCCAGCCACAGGAATGCTGTACGCCTACGGCTGGATGTGGGCACATCACAAGGCATACGTCTACATTCAGTGTTTTACAACGTCCAGGTTGTAATACCAGAGGGGGGAACTCATCAGCTATGCTATAGAATGCGGATCTATTTGGTTTAGTAGGTGGAGGGGTGCCCACACAGCAGGGCTGACTGATGGAAGACCGATGAGGCCTCCTTTGAGAGGCAGGTGGAGCAAGCCCCCGTAACGTGAATGTAGTTTAGGTACAGATGTAGGGTTAGCACACATTCGTCCACTCATTCAGTTCTGTACCGCTGTGTTACTGTGATATGCTATGCATATCTGCCATATACATTGTTAAATCATTCAATGATGAGTATTCAGCATAGTACAATATCATATGATACATGTGTTAATAGGATGCCTTCTGAGGTGTTAACATATGTGTGTGTGGGACACATTGCGTCTGTGCTTTCTATGCTGTGGTTACATGTTCATTGTTTGCACAGAAGGTAACACATGGAAGTGTAAGGGGGGATATAGAAAGCCTGGATGCGTCTATGTTATGTGTACGTCTCACGGAGCGTACGGGTGATAGCGCTTACATGTCTATGGAGTAACCTTTGGATACCACATGTGACCTGTCGTGGACGAAACGTCTACGTTGACTGTATCATCTACCTATGTGTGTCGTGCTTTGTGTGCGGTAAGGTGCCAGAGGGTCTTTGATGTGGATTATGTGTATTCCATGGTCAATTGACATTAACACTATTACTTCACCGAAGGATGTTCTTCATTGGTGGGGACGCCATAGTTTCACCATCGTATGGCTTTCCTAGCTGACGTTGATATTCTGCCATTGGTATGTGTTCCACAGGTCACCCATTTCTCCCGATGCGGGCCGTGATCCACAGTCCGGTGCTGGCATATTGACAGCTGTGTACGCCGGTATTGGCACAGCGGTCTGGCCTTGTATGGGGTGTGTCTACTGGTTTCCCCATCTGTATTACCTGTGTTATGCCTCACTGCAGCTGTGTGGTTACACAAGATTCACGGTTATGGGTGCCATCACGGTCCTACGCTTGTCCATCCCTCGCGAGTGTCTACTGGACACTGGTATGGAGCAGTACACATTCCACACCTGCATTTCGCATTAGACGGTGGATGCTTTGCACTATCAGTGGGGAGTAAGGCACGTGCTACTCCCACATCCCTCCCATGGTGCGGGACAACGTATTATCTGCCAAACATCACCGAGCTGCGTTACTGCATACCCACGATCCCATGGATGCAGCCCTCGACGGTACACATTACACATCCTGCATGTGTGCGGGAATGGGATGTGGACGCACCTCTATGGGCTCTGCAATATGGGAATATCTGTACATATGTCCCGCATTCTGTGGACAGCTGTCGCCAACCCTGAACACGCTGGGGGTGCATATGTGTGGCTGTACCGTGGACACGGCTGTCAGTTATTTCGGGTCTTCCGATCGTGTCTTATTGACATTGCATACGGAGGAATCTCTGGGGTCCTACTATGCACACCATTGTGCATATGTACAGTGTAGACCTTGTTGGACTGTGTTCATCTGGCTAGTGGGTTTGACCGCTGCTGTATGTTCCCCCATTGCGGATGTGTGGTTGCTACCCATATTATGTAGTGCTACGTTGACCAGGGTATTCTAAACTGAAACCGGATGGTGTAGATCCAATGATGCAGGCTAGGAGAAGCTTTAGGTCATCCTCCAATGTCCCATTAGGATATGTCCACCACAGTATCGGCACACGGACACAACCAAAGAATGTAGATCCTATTAAAGCATTGATGGATGTTCTTCATAAGCGTGAACGCCATAGTGTCAGGATCCTGTGACTTTCCTACTTTACGTTGTTGGTGTGCCATTAGTATGTGTTCCACAGGTCGGCCATGTGTTCCGCGGTATGGTAGCGAGTGATCCCCATTCACCTTCTAGCAGATTGGGTGCTGTGTATGCCGGTATTCACACGGCGGTCTGACATCGTATGTGGAGTCTCTACTGTAGTCCCTATCTGTATTCCGTGTGTTGTGCCTTACCACAGCTGTGTGATTCCACCAGGTTTGCAGTCATGGGTGACATCTTGGCCGCATTGTCCATCCATGGGAACTGTCCAATGGACACTGGTATAGTGCTGTCCACATTTCACAGCTGCATTTAGCATTCTCCGGTGGGTGATTTGCATAATTAGTGCGGAGTAACACATGTGCCATACCCACATCCCTCACACGGGGCGGGACAACGGATCATCTGCCAATCAACACCGAGACCCATGTCTGCATACCCACGATCCCATGGCTACAGCCCTCGACAGTACCCGTTACACATCCTCCACGTGTTCGGGAATGGGATTTGGATGCACCTGTATGGACTGGACAATCTGGGGATTGATGTGCATATCACCTGCAGTTCATGGACAGTTGTCATTAACCTTGGACACGCTGGCGGTGCATATATGTAGCTGTGCCATAGTGATGGCTGCTGCTTCATCTGGGTCTGCCGCTCCAAGCAGGTTGCATTGCGTAAGGATAATTTTTGGGTCCTACACTGGACACCAGTGTGCATATGTAAAGTGTAGAACATATTTGACTGTGTCCATCTGACCAGTGTGTTTGACTTCCGCTGCATGTCCAGCAGTCACGGATGTCTGTTTGAGTACCCATATTATGTAGTGCTACGTAAACCGGGTCTTCCGCCACCGACCCCATATGGTGTAGTTCCCATGATGCAGGCTAACAATTGCTTTCAGTAATCCGCAGATATCCCATTGGGACATTCCCGCCTCTGTATTGTAACATTAACACGAAGAAACCATGTATAACCTATTGATTCATTGCAGGATGTTCTTTATATGTGTGTACGCCATAGCCTTAACATCCTATACCCGTACTATTTGACGTTGTTGGTGTGCCATTATTATGTGTTCCGCAGGTCGGCCATTTGTTCCGCAGTATGGCAGAGAGTGATCACCATTCACTTGCTGGGAAAATGAATGCTGTGTACGCCGGTATTCGCACAGCGGTTTGACTTTGTATGTGGAGTCTCTACTGTAGTCCCTATCTGTATTCCCTGTGTTTCGCCTTAATACAGCTGTGTGATCCCAGCAGATTTGCTGTTATGGGTGCCATCTTGACCAAACGTTTGTCCGTCCATGGGGAATGGCTACTGGACACTGGTAGAGGGCTGTACACATATCACAGCTGCATTTAGCATTCTCCGGTGGATGATTTGCATTATTAGTGTGGAGTAACGCATGTGCTATACCCACATACCTCCCACGGGGCGGTACGACGGATTATCTGCCAATCGACACACAGCCCCATTTCTGCATACCCACGATCCCATGTCTGCAACCCTCGACGGTACCCATTGCACATCCTCCATGTCTGCGTGAACGGGATGTGGACGCACGTCTATGGACTTGGCAACCTGGGGAGTCTGGTCCATATGTCCTGCATGTCATGGACACTTGTCATCAACCTTGAAAACACTGGTGGTGCACATATGTGGCTGTGCCGTAGTCATGGCTATCAGGCCTTCTGGTTCTCTAGATCACCGCCTGTTCACATTGCATTCGGATAATTTTTGGGTCCTACAATGGACACCAATGTGCATATGTCAAGTGTAGAACGTACTGTACTGTGTCCATCTGGCCAGTGTGTCTGACTGCTGCCGTATGTTCAGCAATCACGGATGTCTGTTTGAGTACCCATATTATGTAGTGCTACGTAAACCGGGTTATCCGCCACTCTACACAAATGTTGTAATTCCAATGTTGCAAGCTAACAATTGCTTTCACCAATCTGCAGATATCCCATTGGGACACTCCTGCCTCTGTATTGTCAACTTTACACGAACGAAACATGTAGATCCTATTTATTCATTGAAGGATGTTCTTTATATGTGGGTACGCCATAGCTTAACCATCCTATAACCATCCTAGTTCACGTTGTGGGCGTGCCATCAGTATGTGTTCCGCAGGTCGCACATTTGTTCTTCGGTATGCAAGCGAGTGATCCCCAGTCACTTGCCTGCAGGTTGAGAGCTGTGTACGCCGGTATTCGCACGGCGGCCTGACATTCTATGTGGAGTGTATGCTGTACTCCCTAAATGTGTTCCCTGTGTTCTGCCTTACTACAGCTGTGGGATTCCGCCAGGTGTGCAGTTATGGGTGGCATCTTGGCCGTACATTTGTCCATCCATGGGAACTGCCTCATAGACACTGGTGTAGGGCTGTACACATGTCACAGATGTATTTAGCATTCTCAGGTAGATGATTTGCATTTAGGGTTGCCACCTTTTCAAATGGCCAAAGTGGGACATTTTCAAGACACACATCTGATTTTACAGGCCGACACATACCCATGGTCAGTACAAAGGATAGAACTTAACTTTTTTGCCTAAATAAAAGCTTATTCTTGTAGCATTTTAGTTGCTTATGCAATGTTTTGTAACATTTAGGTATTTTAGATACAGAATAACTGTTTTATGCAACTATTACATAAAATATGGGACATACTTATGTCCTACAATCTCAGGACATTTGCCATTTTTAATATTTTCTGTCAGGACTCAACTGCCCAAAGAGGGACTGTCCCTCCCAAAGTGGAACAGGTGGTAACCCTATTTGCATTATCAGTGCGGAGTTACGCATATGCCACACACACACACACACACCGCACACGGGGCGGGACAACGGATCTTCTGCCAATCAAGTCCGACACCCATTTCTGCATACCCACGATCCCATGGCTGCAACCCCCGACAGTACCCATTGCACATCCTCCATGTGTGCAGGAATGGGATGTGGACACACATCTATGGACTGGACTATCTGGGGATTCCTGTGCATATGTCCTGCATTTCATGGACAGTTGTCACCAACCTTGAACACGCTGGTGGTGCATATATGTAGCTGTGCCGTAGTCATGCTGGTCACAGCATCTGGCTCTCCCGATCTCGGACGGTTGACATAGCATCCGGGTAACTTTTTGGGTCCTACAATGGACACAAATGTGCATATGTAAAATGTAGAACATGTTGGACTGTGTCCATGTGGCCAGTGATTGTGACCGCTGCTGTATATTCCCCATTCGAGGATGTCTGTTTGACTACACATATTATGTTGTGCTACGAAACCCATATTCTACTACGATTAACCAAAATGGTATTGCTGTACTGCTGCAGGTTGGCAACTGCTTCAAGTAATCCTCAGACAGCCCAGTAGGACATGTACGCCACTGTATTGTCAATATGACACAGCCAGACCATGTGGACACGATTGCTTCATTGCCGGATGTACTTTATAAGCGGGAACGCCAGTGTTTCAACATCGTATGACCATCCGAGTTGACGTTGTTGGTGTGCCATTGGTATGTGTTCCACTGGTCGCCCATGTGTTCCGCAGTATGGCAGCGAGTGATCCCCATGTTGTTGCTGGCAGATCGAGTGCTGTGTACGCCGGTATTTGCACGGCCGTCTGGATTTCATTGGGGGGTGTCTACTGTAGTTTCCATCTGCATTTCCTGTGTTATGCCTTACTGCACCTGTGTGATTCCACCGGGCTTGCAAGTATGTGCCATCCTGGTCGTAGGCATATCCATCCATGGGGTTTGCCTACTGGACACTGTTATAGCCTGTACACATTCCACACCTGCATTTAGCATTATCCGGTGGATGCTTTGCACCATTACTGGGGAGTAGGTCATGTGCTACACCCACACCCCCTCCCACGGGGCGGAACAACGAATTATCTGCCAAACAACACCGAGCCCCATTTCTGCATACCCAAGATCCCATTGCTGCACCTATCGATAGTACCCATTACACATCCATCATGTGTGCGGGACTGCGATGTGGACGCACATGTATGGACACGGCGATCTGTGGATTTCTGCTCATATGTCCTACATTTCATAGATACCTGTCATCAACCTTAATCACACTGGTGGTGCATATGTCTAACTGTGCCGTAGTCACGGCTATCGCGTCATCTGGTGGTCGGAAACGGCTGGTCGGCGTTCTGTTAGAATGTATTTTTGGGTCCTACAATGGACACATATGTGCAAATGTAAAGGTAGATGTTGCTGGATTGTGTCCAACTGGCCAGTGGTTTCGACCGCTGCTGTATGTTGGCCAATCGTGGATGTCTGTTTGACTAACCATTCTACGTGGTGCTACGTAAAACAGGTGTGTTAGAACTGTAAATAACCGATGTATATCCAAAGATGCAGGTTAGCAACTGGTTTACATAATTCTCAGACATCCGAGTAGGACATATCCGTCACTGTACTGTCAACATAACACCACCGGAACATCTTGATCCCCTATGTATTCATTGAAGCATGTCTTCTTTATAGGTGGGAACGCCATAGCTTACATATCCTACTTGACGTTGTTAGTGTGCCATTAGTATGTGTTCCACAGGTCGCCCATCTGTTCCGCTGTATGGTAGCGAGTGCTCCCCATTTTGTTGCTGGCAGATCGAGTGCTGTGTACGCCGGTATTCGCACGGCGGTCTGACTTGGTATGGGGAGTATTTACTGTACTCCCTATCTGTATTTCCTGTGTTATGCCTTACTGCAGCTGTGTAATTCCACCAGGTTTCCAATTATGGGTGCCATCTTGGTCGTACACCTGTCCATCCATGGGAATTGCCTACTGGACAGTAATATAGGGCTGTACACATTTCACACCTGCTTTTACCATTATCTGGTGGATGCTTTGCATCATTGGTGGGGAGTAAAGCACGGGCTATACCCACATCCCTCCCACGGGGTGGGACAACGGATTATCTGCCAAACAACACCGAGCCCCAATTTTGCATACCCAGGATCCCATGGCTGCAACCCTCCATGGTACCCATTACACATCCTTCATGTGTGCAGGACTGGGATGTGGACGCACTTATATGGACACGACAATCTGTGGATTTCTGTTCATATGTCCTGCATTTCAGGGACAGTTGTCATCAACCTTGAACACGCTGGTGGTGCATATGTAAAGCTGTGCCGTAGTCACGGCTGTACACCGTCTGGGTCGACCGCAGCTGTTTCATGTCTCAAATGGGTCAATTTTTGGAGTCCTACAATGGACACCGATGTGCATATGTAAAGTGTAGAACGTGTTGGACTGTCAACATCTGGCCAGTGGTTTTGACTGCTGCTGTATGTTCCCCAATCGCGGATGTCTGTTTGACTACCCATATTATGTATTACTTGGCCTATCTATATCCACGTGCCAGTAAGCGTAAATACAGAAAGCCTTTAGTCCTGGTCATCGTCATAAAAGACATCCTTGAACATATATCAGGCCAAAACGGACAATGACAGAAACGATACACTCCACAGTCAAAACATACTAAGCTCTTTCAACAATAAATCTATTTTATTTTATTTCGTGGTGGTTTCAAGCATTTCTTCAGTTAAGCTCTTTCACCCACTAACATGGGTCATCGTCGGAGTATGAAATACATTACACAGTCGTCCCTTATACACTTCCTTCAGAGTCAGTTTAAAGTCAATTAATCAATAAACCTGCTCATAGTTAAGTGGACAGTGCTCCATGTCGTGATGATAACGTGACATATACAAATCAGTGTTGCATACATTACTTAATGGAAACAATAATACAACAACAATGTGTTTATATAACTACAATATTGGTCAATACAATCAGTATATTGACACATATTTGATAATTGTTGTGAGTAAACCTTAGAATGTAGTGTGTTGATCATGGTAAGAAATATCAATGTGTATAACTGTTGCATTACGATTCCAAAGCATGGAATCAATAAGTACAATTGAAGCATAATTTGCATAAATATGAATGTACATGAAAGTCACAATGTTACGTGTGAATATGACTGTATCATAACTATATCGATATGAAATGGAATGAACTGTAGTTGTTTACATCTTCTTTTCCGGTGACAAATCTATGTCCATGCGTCATATATACGGGCCGTCGGGCTGCTGTGTGTAGATGTATACATGTGAACCCCTCGTTTCATACCTTTCTTTGTTACTGTCTGTGGATTACCTGTGTACACACATCAATTACCATGCCATAGCTTTCCGCTGTACAGGTTCTGGCATGGTGTACTGCTGGTTGGCCCTCAATCTTGCTGTGTGTTACATTGACCAGTGTCTATCTGGCAATTCGCTGGCGTGTTATGTGTGACCTTCTTGCTTCTTTAGGGACCTGATCCCATAATTGTGACGTGCTTCCACTGGCCATATATCTGTCTGTCATCTGGGATCTGTGTGTATCCAGTCCTTTCAGGACACTTTCTGTTGTTCTTTTTTGTTTACATATATGAGTACTTTGGTATGTTGTGCTATGATTGTGTGTGGAGCCTTTCTCCACGGGCCTCTGCTGACACTGGACATATATCCAGCTAGCGTAGCCCGGTCAACAAGTGTGAGCCAACTGGACGCAATTGCACGGGGCACCTTCTAACAAGTGGGTCGGGTTACTGATGCATACCGTCATCAATCCATACTACTAACACATACATGAGTCTATCCACATTCTATGTTTGTCTAATCACATAGCGTGTGTTTCTCAGTATTTCTAACGGTACTTTACATGGCATTGCCTGATTCCATACTTTCAGAGGCTGACATTTATGAGACATGTCTGGTTGACGTGGAGGACACATCCTTAACCTGCCCTGCTTCGAGGGGATCACACACGCACACGCGCACGTGCATTTCCTAATTGTGGTTTACGCATGCGCATTATGCATATCCGTATTCTGTCTCCATATGTTTACTGGCCCTGTGTGGTTACGTGGTCTGTGTTAGTTGTGACTATTCCGTAACATATCTCTGATCCGTTGACGGACGTGTGGAATGCACGTACACCTTTATACCTGTAACAGTCTTTGCAGCATGGACGCATTACGCATATCGTTCACATTTATATGTTCCATAGTCGTAATTCAAACAGGACAGCATTCACGTTTGCCGGTTACTGTGACCACTACACGTTAGCTGATCGGTGTCATTAATATGCATACCCATGGTACTTAGCTACATTTACATATCCCCCCACCCCCCCCCGCACTCACGCACGACACTGGCATCGCTTCTCCTGGTGGGAAAGGTGCGGTACTACATGTTAAACATTCCTTATTCCCTCCCGTTCATGGCCCAGGATGCATATGTCTTGACCGCAGGGATGTTCAGATCACAGGGGCTTATATCCCCAACGCATACAGGCCTTTGATTGTCAGGGTGTCCCTGTGGTGCTTTGGGTTTGGTCTTGTCGGCCCAGTGTACGGAACTGCCCTGACCATGTACGAATGTTAGATGAGTCACATGGCCACGGTTTGTCCGTGTCTATGATACCATGCCCCCCCTCATAATTCCTAACCGTAGCGCTGATTGGCCGCGTACTGCTGTCGATGTTGTTATAGTAATTGAACACGGTCTGGTCGAACGGACCTATTTCCATTAGTAACCCTCGGTATTCATGACCTGTCTCGCCATATTACATGGGTTTAACATTGCGTGATGGCTTTCACTGAGCCACGGACATGTCCGTTGCTTAGTTTGTGCCAGTCCCGCTCTGCTACACA
Organism: Protopterus annectens; assembly: GCF_019279795.1. NCBI lineage: Eukaryota > Metazoa > Chordata > Ceratodontiformes > Protopteridae > Protopterus > Protopterus annectens. The sequence continues at coordinate 1,080,856,431 of NC_056725.1, forward strand.
CATTTAACATGGCGGAACAGGTTGAACAGCTCAGCAACGGGAGCATCGGCCTCCGTCGCTGTTTAGTATTGAATCGCTATGTTGACTTTGTTTCACAGAGAGAGACAGTATCGACATTGGTAATGGACATCTCACGCAGTACGTCCACACCGCCGCGGGTGGTGTATGTCTGCGTTTAGGCGGCGGACAGGCATTATGCTGTGCCATTATGTCTGGGGAATATATGGTTTCTTGCCATAGATGATATGTCATACTAGCAATGACCCGCGTCTGGGAGTGGGTACTGCTGTATTTACCCACGGCAAGAGTGGCCTTAGGTCACGTGGTGCCCTAGGCAGAAGTACACCATGATGCCACTGCCACATCACCCGCTACCCCTGTCCTGGTCTACCTACACAAAATAAAGTCTTGAAAGGTGCCCCGAGTGGAGCGGCGCCCTAGGAGGCTGCCTAGTTGGCCTATGCATAAGGCCGCATATGTGTGTGGTCCCTCGGCCGTCGGACACGGGAACGCACCACGTCTGCCGTGAGTATATCTAACATTACCCACATCCATGCGTGGTTTATTGCTATGATGTTCCACACCTGTGTTTGGACAACCTACAATAGCTTCTGCTATTGGCATGCAATGCTGTGGGTGGTGCCGGTTACCATACATATACCTTTCTCAAAAGCCAAATTTACAGTTCTGAACACTACTGTGGTCTCCTTTGAGGCCCCTGAGCCAGTGGTAAACATTACTCAAACCGCTGAATGACGTACATATGCCTTCCACCAGCACCTACAGGACTGCATGGATCAGGCAATCCCATACAAAACTGAGACTCTTTGTACCAAAGCCAAGCATCCAGTCTGGTGGACCCCAGCCATGAACAAGCTCTAGAACGACTGGAGGTAGCTACTACAAGATAGAGTGGAATACTTGTAAGGTAAGACACCCTTGCTCATTGTATGTGAAGAACTACAGGCTGTCAGGAAATCATCCAGGGGAGGTTCAACAGAGGAATCAACAAGAACTCGACAGACAATCATAAGGCCTTCTTTAGCTATGTTGGACACCTGGGAGGACACTCCCAGATATGCTCACACTGGGTTCAGAATGATGTGAGGATGACTGAACCTACACGCATTGCCAACATAATGGCCGACAGGTTCGGTGCTAACTTCTCGCCTCACCCCCACATGGAGAGATATCTATACCAGAGGATTGTAGATCCTGGAACTTCTGTGACACACAGGTGGGAAATGCTCTCCAAGGCAGTAAACGCAGCATCCATGGGACCAGATGGTGTCCCAGCTGTGTACTCCATTAACTCAATGGGGAATTAAACCCACAGTTAGGACAGCTGTTTAACCGTAGCCTCACCTCAGGATACGCACTCCAAGTAGTGGCACAAGGCGACTGTAGTCCCACTTCACAAGGATGGTGCATCCACTGACCCTGGTAATTACCATCCCATTAGCTTGACAAGCCTTATCTGCAAAACCATGGTGAAGGATCATGATGGAAGTCATACATAATGACATAGGGGACTTGCATACCTTGGATCCAACCCAGTTTTGCTTGGTCAAATACAGATCATGCCTTTTAAACGTGTCTGACTTTTTAGGATCAGTCACCAACGCCATTGATGAGGGCAAAGCAGTCCATACAGCCTACCTACACCTGGCAAAGGCCTTCAACACAATACCACACTCAGGTATCATTGATAAACCCGTCTGCTTGAATGTAAATACATCCTTCGCCAGAGGGGTTGCAAACTGGCTAAGTGACAGAACCCACACGGTCATAGTTGCTGGCGCCATGTCATACTCACAGCCGGTCACAGGTGTTGTCCCACGGGGCTCAGTCCTGGGTCCACTATTTTTCCACATCAACATTTCAAAAGTACAAGCAAACACAGGGGGGTTATGGCTGACAATGTTTTCAGATGACTGCAAACCGGGTGCCATATTCGGACACACATCTGGCACACATATCCTTCAGAAGGGCCTCACAGCTATGGATAACCGGTGCCAGACACATGGCCTACAGCTAAATGCCGGGAAATGCATAGTCATACCCTTCGGGAAGAATGAGGTTACCCCTAGCTACCATATAGGTGGCAATCCACTGAGCACAGAGGGAGTTACCAGGGATCTGGGGACCCGTGTTGTCGGTGACTGTTTGTTCGACACACACGTTGCTAACGTAGTTAGATAGACCTTCTACATTGCCCACCTGATCATGAAGGGATTCACATCTAGATCAGGGGAGGTCATTGTCCCCTTGTACTCATCACTCATTACACCTATGATTGAGTACAATGCCCCCTCAGAATGTATCTGACCCGACACCTGCAGCAGCTGGAAAGGCCACGACAGTTCATCCACAAACGGATGCAGGGTCTCAGGAATATGTGTTATGCTGACCGACTGAAAGGGTTCCATCCCTATTCCGTAGCATACCACTTGCCCAGAGGTGACCTGTGCCTGGCATCCAAGGCCAGGTCGAACCCGGATTTGATGACTATGCTTCACCTACAGAATCTAGATCCCTCAGAATCACAAGGGCAGGTGACGTACACCTTGGCACTGTCATTAATAGAACGTGCTGGTGGGACAGATTCATCAGCCAGACACTCACTATGCTGTGGAACAACATCCCAGTACATGTGAGACAGAGCACCTGGCTGGCCTTGTTTTAGTATTTTGACAAGGATGTCTGAATTGCTTTATTCAACTAACCTTGTAAATGAATATTTACTTTACCACATTTTTAATCTTTACATTCCATTGATATATTTTACATTAGTCATAATCATAGTGTTTATGTCTATATATTAGGGTTCATTTATATTACTAGGTGTCTCTAGTTCTTTTAATATATTGGCACAATCCTAGAACATATATATGTAACTTATACACTCAGACACTTGGAAAACATTATGTTGGTTCTTCTTTCATATTAATACATATATTTTTATTTTCGCAGAAGAATATACATTTTGAAGCAATGTCTGATTTACTCACTGTGTGCAATCTGTAACCCGAGTAGACTTTTTAGCTTGTTCGCCTTTAAGGCATTTAATTAATACTTAGCACATCTTATTTACTGCCCAATTAAGGGTTTCAAATGTAGTAGGTTGAACTGCATTGTATGTATTCTGAAGCAGTCTGCTTATGAAGCAGATGAAAAGCGCTGCAATAAACTATGATGACTGCATTTAATTCCTGGGGGGCTCTGAGTGGTCACCGACCGTTTCTACAGTACCTCATTTTTGCTTTGGACTTTCTCATCTGGGTCTCTGTGTTATTTGTATGGGGAATGTCAAGTGTGGTCCCTATGTGTATTACCTGTGTAATGCCTTACTACGGCAGTGTAATTCCACCAGGTTTGCAGTTATGGGTGCCATCTTGTTCATACGCTTGTCCATCCATGTGAATTGCCTACTGGACACTGGTATAGGGCTGTACACATTTCACGGCTGCATTTAGCATTCTCCGGTGGATGCTTTGCATTATTAGTAGGGAGTTAGGCAGGTACTACGCCCACATCCCTCCCACGGGGTGGGGCAAAGGATTACCTGCGAAACAACACCGAGCCCAGTTTCTACATACCCAGGATCCCTTGACTGCAACAGTCGACAGTACCCATTACACATCCTTCATGTGTGCGGGACTGTGATGTGGACGCACTTCTATGGACTCGGTACCCTGGGTATTTCTGTGCATATGTGCTGCATTTCATGGACAGCTATCATCAACATTAAACACGCTTGCGGTGCATATGTGTGGCTGTGACGTGGTCACGACAATGAGTTCATGTACGTGATGACGGAAGCTGGCAGGCATTCCATGAATAAATTTTTGGGTCCTACAATGGACACCACTGTGCATATGTAAAGTGTAGAGCTTGTCAGACTGTGTCCTTGTGGCCAGTGGGTTTGACTGATGCTGTGTGTTCAACAATCGCGGATGTCTGCTTGACTACCCATAGTGTGTAGTGCTACGGGAACCATGTTTTCCGAGACCAGAACCCAATGGTGTACATCCAATGTTGCAGGTTAACAACCGCTTTAATTAATCCCCAGAGGTCACGGTTGGGAAGTATCGCCACTTTATTGTCGGAACAACACCTCCAGACTGGGTAAATCACGGGAACTTTAGCCCGGTCTTACCGGCCATTTGCAAGTGTTTTTAGCAGACACGTGTCAATACATGTATGATAATACATATTGTCATGCCGACGGTAATCTATGTTATTTGGACAATGGCTTCTGCTATTGGCATCCGTTGCTGTGAGTGTTGCCGGTTACCATACACATTGCTTGCTCAGAGGCAGACTTCCCAATTCTGAACACTACTGTGGTCTCCTTTAGGGACCCTGAGCCAGTGGTCGACAGTACTGCAGCCACTGCATCACTCACATATGCCGTCTACCGGTACCTACAGGACTGCATGAACCAGGCATTCCCTTACCCAACTGTGGTTCATTGTACCAATGCCAAGCATCCAGTGTGGTGTACCCCAGCCATACACAAGCTGTACAACAAGAGGGGGTGGCTACTACAAGGCGGAGCAGACACCTTGTGAGGTATGACACCCTTGGTCATTATGTGTGTAGAGCTACACGCTGTCATGACATGGTCCAGGGCACGTTGCACAGATATACCTACATGGACCTGGCTGACAATCATAACACCTTCATTTGCTATGCTCAACACCTGGGAGGTCACTCCCACATATGCTCTGACTGGGTTCACGATGATGTGGAGTTTACTCAACATACACTCATTGGCAAAATACAGGCTGACAAGTTCGGTGAGGACATCTCCACACCCTCCCCCCCACATGAAGAGATGTCTGTACCAGCGGTTTGTGGTCCCCAAATGTTCTGTGACACACGGGTGGGACATGCTCTCTCCAGGGTAGTGAACATAGCATCCATGAGACCAGCTGGTGACCCGACTGTGTACTCCACTATCTCATTGAGGAATTAGACCCACAGTTAGGACAGCTGTTTCTTTGTAGCCTCACCTCAGGTAACATACCCAGGTTGTGTTGCACGGCAACTGTAATCCCACGTCACAGGGCCAATGCCTCCACTCACCCTGGTTATTACTATCCCATTACCATGAGGAGACCTATCTGCAAAGACATGTGGAGGGATCATACTGCGGCTCGTAGATGAAGGCATAGGGGACCTGCATACTTTGCATCCAACATGGTTTGGCTTGTTCAGGGGCGGTTCATGCCTTTAAAGCATGGTTGACGTTTTCGGGACAGTCACCGAGCCCATTGATAGGGGTCTTGCAGTCCATACAGCCTACCTCGACCTGGCAAAGGCCTTCAACACATTACCCCCCTCAGGTATCGTTGATAAACCCATTGGCTGGGATGTGAACACGTACATCACAGGATGTGTTGTAAACTGGCTATGTGACACAACCCACACGGTCATAGTTGCTGGCAGCATGTCAGACCTACTGCCTGTCGCAAGCGGTGTCCCATGGGGCCCTTCCCTGGGTCCACTCCTCTCATACATCTACATTTCCACAGTACAGGCACACACAGGGGTGTTATGGGCAACATTGTTTGTAGATGACTGCAAAACAGGTGCCATAGTGGGACGGACATCTGACACAGATATCCTTCAAAGGGGCCTCCCAGATATGCATATCTCCTGTCAGGGACATGTCCCAAAGCTAAATGCAAAGTAATGCAACATCATACCTGTCGAGGAGTACTAGGTCACCCCTGTCCAGCATATCAGTGCCTGTCCACTGAGCGCAGGGGTGATTACCAGGGATCAGGGGACAGAGTTTGTCGGTCACCATTCGTTCAACACACACGTTGCTATCATGGTTCAGTGGGACTTGTACATTGCCCATCTGTTTGTGCAGGGATTCACATCTACATCAGGGTAGGTCATTGTCTCCTTGTACCCATTACGTGTTACACCTATGATTGACTACATTGCCCCATTCGGAGGGTATCTGACCCAACACCTACAGCAGCTGGGAAGGCCTCATAGGTTAATTGTCATACAGATGCAGGGTGACATGGATTTGTGTAATGCTGCCCCACTTGTAGGACCCCTGCCCCATTCAGTCACATACCTGTTGTTTAGTGTTGACCTGTGCCTGACATACGAGGCCATGTCAACCCATATGTCATGTCTATGCTTCACCTACTGTATCTGCATCCCTCAGAACCACAAGGGCAGGTGACATGAACCTTGTCACGGTCATTAATGGGATGTGTTGGTGTGACACATATGTCACCCAGACACTCACAATGCTATGGATCTACATCACAGTACATGTGACACAGAGATCCTTCCTAGCCTTGTTCGGGGGTATGTTGTCCATTGGATGGGGGATTGCAGATATAGGCCGGGGATTACATCATTATCACTGCTTGACAGAGGTACAGCAATATCATAAGTATTTTATCTCCGGCACAGAAGGTTGCCAAAGTAATCCTAACTATGGTGTAGGGTTATAGCTGAACATGGGTCGATGGCCTACCCTGTACCTACGGACATATGAACCTATATTCATAGTTTGTCCCATTTACACTTGTCTATCCCCTATCCTCTTTCTCATGTGTATATTTCTGTGGCACGTGAGTGTCCTCTGTATTACTTGCAGGTATGCTGTCTACAGTGTACATACGTCACGGATGATGACAGTGTATCTGTGTCCCTAACACTGTGATACCGAGGACTACCACACATCTTTCACAACATTACATGGATATGTCCATTCCATTCTTCTTTGGCCTATGGGGGGGTGTTAAGGCAACAATTACACAAGTCCCTGTTTGTGCATGCTTCATGTTGGTGTTTGACCAGCCTCCGTTGCAGTCGTGTGTTGGACGGTAGTGTTTCTGTGTGTTTGGCATGTGTTGTTATTGCCGGTACATCTGTGGGAGTTGTGGTTGGCACATGCTCCTCTTTGCAGGGACACCCATCCTGGGGTTTGTGTCATGCATCTGCACTTGGCACGTGCCATATGTCCTGTACTATTCCCACAGTCATGTATGCCTTCATGCACTACTACTGCGTGTTACTGGCTGTTTGTATGTGGTGCACATGGTGATTGTGGTGGTTGGCTTGACCTATTCCCATGCTAGAACATACACATCTGTCAATTACGTTGTTTAGATCAAACTGTAACACTCATTAGTCTTTTCACAATGACAGTCAATAACACAGGAAGCTCAGATTAACAATGTTTTAATACTGTGCACTAGGAGGCAAATAACTATGCTGTACAAGTGTAGAGTTTTGTCTGACTATATACGAGAAACAGCTGTATGAGTATTGTGTTTACAATCATCTTTTGCCCACCTTAATGATGTGGTCGGTCACAGGGCATTTACATCACTATAGTCCACAATATTGTATTCCTACAACAGTGCTAAGGTAATGCTTATTAAATGTTTTACCATGAGGATAGCACAGCCTTGCGAGCCACATAGTGTATTAGACTGTCCTTCTGTAAATTCCGCTCTGTCAAGGTTCCAAGACTGTTCACATATGATCGACACTTCATATCCTACTATGTTCCTTTGTCTCTCCGGTGAGCAGCTGTACTCTGTCTTAGATGGAGCTCACAAGGCCATCCTCCTCAGTGGAAGGATGACAAATATACCTGTACATACATTTATTATTCTCTAACCCAGCAGATGACTAATGCTGAATGACATACGCCTGCTGCACTGGTTACCGCCAGGGTCAGGGTTCAATCACACTGCAGCTACACTACAGGCAATTACATGCATGATAAGTTCTACTGCCATATTGTAAATTAGAATAATATGCATTATACACTATTTGCTTCTAAACTAGCACGTCATATATATGTTTAAAGATATATTTTGCTAACATTTCCCCTCCTTTGATTGCTTCTATTCTATCCGGAAACATATACATTATTTCATTCCCTAGCCTCTTCCTCTCTGGACCGTTTCACTAGGCAAGTCATTTGTTGTACATTTCAGAAAGGATTTCATTTTGTATTGGCAAATACCACTACAGGTCTTGATACATAGTATCGGGTACAGATACGTCGACAAAGTCCCTGACTAATACTTTCATGCAAAGTATCCCGCAACAGACACATGCTCCCAATATGAGAAGAACAACACAAATGGCAATCAAGATATTCAGTATGGCTGAACCCCATCCACCAAATGGTTTGTGGAAATGGTTCGTCAGTGGGTTTGGGCCTGGTTCCGCCATGGCTGACACCTGCTGTATTACCTCTAGGTGGGCGTTGATATTGTGCTAATTAAGTGGTACTTAGACACAGCGGTCTTCTTTGATAAGCGCCAAGACGCCAGTTCTCGCCGCCAGGGTGCAGTCGTGCGCTATTACATTTTGTGACACAACAGTTCTCATTGCATCACAAGTTCAAGAGCGGAAAGTCACATTGCTCATTCCTCCGACAGGTTTTGACAACTTCCTCTGTTCCCTGATTGATTTCACTACTCCACAAGCTGGGATTGTTCCAGCCCAAGATATAACGCTGTCACTCAAGTCCATATGAGTCAATATTCCTTTATCTCTTGCAGAAGAATGATTTTTCAGAACAGCTTCCATTTCACCCACTGAATTAGTAGTTATCTCGACTGTGTTCCCAGTTCTTCGAACTATATGTCTTACAGTTCGTTTCGTACCCAGAGGCAATTGTACAGTATGTCATATGACTGGAGCCAGAAAACCCAAAAAACAACTGCCGGACCAATTCTCAGGTTACCATTGATATGCTTTTTTCACCCAAACATAATAACAATATTATACTTTACTACTGATGCGGGTTAACTCTGCATGTAACATTTTCCTGTCTATGACAGAGGACTGTTTATACAATTCAGGATGTTTCTGCACATCTTTCAACATTGTTCTCATGAAGCTTCAATACACATCATGAATGGTGCTACAACTAGTAGTGTGATCTTTGGCTGTTATATGTCATTTGTAAGACACAGTTATGTTACAATTACTCCCACCAACTTGAACTGTATCATGTTTATGAAAACAGACAATTCCTTTTTGTGTTACAGGTAAGTACAGTGCCACTTTGTCCTGTGATCTCACAGAACCTGTATCAAAGTGTAAATATTCACAAGTCTCAATCTATCCCAAAGGGGACAACATACATCGGAAGTCCTCCATATGATGTAGGTATGGCAGTACAAACACAGCAATTTGAAATGTTCATAGTCTGTACATGCACACGTCATGCCCAGGTATGTGTTGTAGTTTGGATGCCACTCTGTGGCCAGTTCATCACGTATCACTATTTCTATCTGTGTAGTTATATGCAGGTAAGGTCCCAGCAAATGTAAAGTCACCACAGACATGGCTAATAGGTGTATGATCAGTACGACAGTAAACCAAATGTCTTTGGGGTTGCTTTGTATTGTTATACAGTCTGGCCCGGGTGATTCTGTCTCTATGGTATATTGGCTACAACATGTAAATCAGACTTGATATCCTTTACCGGTTTGAATAAGGTGAGGTGAACCCAGGACGACCTCTCCGCAAACATTACTGCAGTAGGCGTTGCCAACAGTACCTGGTACCGACCTTCCCACGTTGGACTCGTAAAGTTACATTTCTGGATAACAGTGAAATACACACAGGATACTGGAGTCAGCTATGCATCCGACTTCGCTTGCTCTTTATCTGTAAAAGAGTTTAACTGCAAAACAGTGTTATTGGTTGACAATCCTCTCATGTAACTTGCTAATGAGCCATCGACCTCCAGCTCTGCAGGCATGACAGCTTTCCACTGTGGCACATGATATGCCATTCCAAATACTACTTCGAAGGGGGTCAAACACTTTACATTTGCAACTGTTGTCATGCTCAGCAATGCTACAGGTAGACAGCAAATGCAACTCGTCTGGGTGTCACCCATCAACCTCCTCAACTTATTTCTCGGGATCCCAGTGTACCTCGCCACCAGTCATGATGACTGTGGGTTGTACATGCAAATGTTTATGCATGGAAATACCAATTAATCCCCCAGGTTGCTGGATTGTCTGGTTCACAAAATGTGTTCTATTGTCACTGTAGCTTCTTTACAGTATGCCAGATATAGGGATACTTTATTTTACTGGGACCTTTGCCACTGCTGCTGCATCCGGTTTCCTGATTGGGAATGCTTCTACCCATTTTGATAATATATCTATAATCACTAAACAAGTATTTCTTCCCTTCACATTTATTCAACTGTATAAACTCCATACAAATAGTACGGAACGGTTATGGTGGTGTAGGTAAACCCACTCCCTTTGGTTTAAATGCTCCCTGTGCATGATGTTTACTGCAAATATGACACACTGCTCATGATGTTTGTATGTGGTTCCTGATTCCGTATGTTAGGGATATTCTGTTAACCAACTGTACCATCCCCCCTGTTGAGACATGGCTCTACCCATGGCTTAACAAAGCCGCATATCTGAATACATTAGACGTTAATATTGGCTTTCTCACTGTGGGTATGTACAGTCCGTCTTCAAGGATTGCTCCTCGTCATACCCACGTCTGCTTTTCTGCTTTCGTAGTTCATGTTTGCATTGTTTGTAACATTTCAACATCTATAATGTCTGAGGATTGTCATTCCTCATTCAAAAAGACACTTTCCAACTGTGAGGCTGCTTGTTTTGCAGCTGCATCAGCTCGTGCCTTACCTTTCCTACTGTTATCCTGTTGCTTAGTATGAGCTGCACATTTACAATTAGCTACTTTAGTGGGTAACTGAATGGAATCTAATGCATTCAAGGTAAATTGCACATGATTTATCGGTTTACCGGTGGATGTTATCATTCCCCTATTCTTCCACTGCTGCTCATAAACATGCACTGTAGAGACAACATACTGACTATCGGTATAAATGTCCACACATCAGGTTTTCCGCTAGAGTACAAGCACGTGTTAAAGCTATCGATTCTGCTGCTTGAGCAGACACGTTATGCTGCAGGGGTTGGGCTTCTACAATCTCATTATCAATAACTACTGCATAACCTACTTGATTCTTTCCTGTTGGACTCTTTCTACATGATCCGTACACATAAACTGTCACCTCTGCATCATCTATGAGTATATCAGTGATATCCTGTCTGTGTGGAGTAATTTCCTCCATTTCATATAGGCAACTGTGTGGTGTGCCATACACAGGTGTCGGACGTGACGTTGATAGGTTTAATGTTGTACAACGTTCAATCACCATATGTGGTTGACTCAGGGGTATGGTCAAACAAGAAAGATGTCTAACACGGGTCAGGAATGCTATTTTCTCTTGCAGCAGAATGATCGCAACTGCATGGGACACTCTCACAGTGAGAGGGTGGAATAATAACATTGAGGCCGAGGCCTGTACTGCCATGGGTGCTGCAACAACTGCCTGTACACAATGTGGCACTGACCATGCCACTGTGTCCAACTGCGATGAGTAGTAAGCTATGGGGCATTGCTTACTTCCATGCTGTTGCGTCAAGACTGACGTCATATATCCCTGCTTACAATCTACAGTCTGACGACATCTCTTATGATTATTCGGGAGACCTAAAACAGATGTTGAAGCTATCAATCGTTTTAGTCTGCAGAAAGCTGTTTCTGCTACTGGAATCCTGTGTAGTATATGTTGTGCTGCCATAGGTGTATTAAAGATTAAAGCAGACAATAGAGCACATTCCAAAGCATTGTTTGGTAACCAGCTTTGACAAAGGTTAGTCGGCCCAGGAAGGACATCATTCCCTTCTTGGTAGTTGGCTTGGGTGCTTGTGAAATTGCTGCCTTCCGATCGTCAAGTAATGTTCTACCCTCCTTGGATACCACATATCCCAGGTACTTGACCTGTATTCTCTGTAGTTGCAATTTATGCTTGCTTAATTTATGTCCCTGTTCTGCTGAATATTTCAATAATGCTATTGTATCTTCCCTACATTGCTGCTGGGTAGGGGCCGCAAGCAGAATATCATCCACATAAAGTAGAACTTGACTGACCCCGGGTGGAGTAAACACCGGAATGTTGCTAGCCATCTCCTGTGCGTATATCGTTGGACTTTCACAGTATCCCTGCGATAGCCAGGTATGGCTGTATCTCTTACACTGAGAATGTAAATGCAAAACAATACGGACTATCTGCATGTATAGGTATTGAAAAGGAAGCATAGCTTATATGTACCGGGGTAAGATACTTCTGTGGCGGGTTCATAGCATTCATTGTAGTGTGTGAGTTTGGCACCATCGGTACCCTAGGTGTTATTACATGATTTACAGCTTATAAATCCTGTTCCATCCGCCATTCCCCCTTTGCTTTTCTATCAGAAGATACAGGGGTATTGCATGGTGAATACTGATTACTTTGTAGATGGGGAATTCCCTCTGTGACTTTCCAGATATCTTCTGGTGTCCACGGTCTATACACTAAGGGAGTTGGGTCCTGGCCTTCCTGTCCTGCATGAGGGTTCGGTACTTCAATTAATTGACAAATATCCTCACTCTGTTCTAGTGACTCTCTTCTTCCTTGACTGTCCCTAGGTATTTTACGGGTTCGGGATGTGGTTTCAATAGCTTCTCTTACATTTGGTCGTTGTGATACCTCTGTTGCCACAGGATAACGTGGGGGACTAGCCTGCCCTCCCGCTTCATATCCTGGATGTGTTATCGGAGGTGGTGGAGGGGGGGGGTGCTGTTGCTACTACTGTATTATTATCTTCTTTGTGTACGTATGATGCTTTCGCATTTTTAGTGTTCTGTTCCCTTCGGTTTACTACCTCAATCCACCTATGTGCTTGACGGATCCCCAATTGTCGCTGTTTTTTCGCCTGCACATCTTATGGTTGCCACCTTTTCAGGTGCCCAAAGTGGGACATTAGTGTTAGGGATGTGTCATTTTGCAGGGCAGAACATACCCATGGCCAGTACAAAGGACAGCAATTCACTTTTTGCCAGGAGAGCAACCTATCCTTGTAGCATTTGAGTTGCTTATTCTGCTTATTATGATATTTTGGTGTTTCAGATACGAAATAACTGTTTTATGCTACCATTAAAGAAGATATATGAAATATTTTTGTACTACCATATCAGGACATTTGCCATTTGTTCAGTTTGTTTGCAGGACACAAGTGGCCAAAGAGGGACTGTCCCTCACACAGTGGGACAGGTGTTTACCCTAGAACACCTGCATTACATTTTCAGTGGTTCCAATGTTTCAGTAACGATAGTCTGTGTAATATACCATCTATGTCATATTTATTGCACCATTTTGCAGAATATCTCACATTATGTGCTCTCTGCAATTGCATGTACTTCACATCACCCGTCAAACGCGGATCACACGATCTGTTTGTGCACTAATCTCCCATATCCTCTACACGACTGTTACGTAACCCTTCTCTCGTACCACGTGGTATCTCCTTCCCTGTATCCACTGTAGTGTCTACTATGACTATTTACTCTACTCTGTGTTCCCCTGATCTATGTCCAAATTTAAAACTACTTGGATTGGTCTTCGACCTGCTATGACAACTGTTAACAGAAACACAATGTAGTCTGGTCCCTGATCTACAATAGAGACAAAGAGGCAAACCCTCCTTACCTGAGCCTCCTGTTTATGACTGCACGTTTTCTTCTTGGGATCCAGTTTTCTGCTTTTCAGCCACAGATCAGACAGTGGACAGCCTCTTTACCCACAACAATTCAGTCGGAGGTCTTTTCACTCAAGAAGAACTATTTAGGCAAATTCTCCTGCGCACATGTCTAACCACCCATGCACTCTGACCTGTAGCTTACCAAGGGAATTCCGGATAACAAGGAGCACAATGTCACATAAGTTGTTAAAACCAGACTGTAGACATCAGTAGGCTTTCCGAAGTGACAGTCAATAACACAGGAAGCTCGGGTTCACAACGTTTTAGTAGTGTACACAGGCAGGCAGTAAACTATACAGTCCAAGTATGAGAGGTTTGTCTGACTCTATACAGTAAGCAATTTCTTTATATAGTGTTTACAATCAGCTTTTGCCCACCTTACTGACGTGGTCAGTCACAGGGCATTTCCATCACTATAGTCCGCAATATTCTATACATACGAGGGTGCTGAAGTCATGCTTTTAAAATGTTTTCCCATGGGAATAACACAACCTTGCAAGGCACCTGGTCAATTACAGTGTCCTTCTGTAATTGTTGCTGTTTCAAGGACACTGGACTGTTCCGGTACAATAGTCAGTTCATTTCTTAACACGTTCCTTTGTCTCTCTGGTAAGGAGTTGTACTCTATCTTCGATAGTGCTCACAAGGCCATCCTCCTCAGGGGAAGGGAGGATGTTATACATGTACATACATTTATTTTTCTGTAACCCAGCAGATAATTGATGCTGAGAGACATAACCCTGCTGAACTGGTTACTGCCAGGGTCAGAGTTCGATCACACTGCAGCTATGCTTCACCAATTACATGCATGATCATTTCTACTGCCATATTGTACAGTACCATTCAATACATTATATAGTATTTTGCTTCTAAACTGGCACTTTATATGTGTTTCTATATATATTTTTCTAACAACATCCATCCGGACGTATGCATGTTGTTCCGTCCTTTACCTTGACCATGTGTAGTTGGCCGTCCGGAAACGCTGCTCTCCACATGTGATGTCCCACCTTCCCCTTCTGTTCCTGTGGCACCCTGTTAGGACGTCCTGTTTGGTAGGCACATGTTCCGCTATATGTGTTTGACTTCTCTGCATAGCTAATCATCGGTGCGGTGGTTCAACAACCCGACTTGTCCACATGTGTACAGTTATGTGCACCGTGGCGTGTGCAAACCTATATGGTTTGGATGGGTACATACCACATGTGGGATGTACACATTCTGCAGACACATTCACATGCAGCCATTTCTATATCTGTACCTGAGGTGGGTTGGTGACATGTGGGGTACATATTTGCACACGTGGCACTGGCTAAGACAATACTTCTTACCACATTTCAGGTATGCCCATTGTGTGTAGGTGTGTAGCTGCACAGGGATGCTAGCTGGTTTGGGTGCACAGGTGTACATGGGTGGGACTTACATGCTACATTGGGGCTATTTTGTATTACATTTGCATGCATGGGTTCTGCTTCTGGATATTACACTTAGACATACGCCGTCCTGTGTATGCGACAAACACGTGGCTGGGTGTGGGACATGTTGCTCTGCACATGTTTGCCTGTGTTTAGGGTTTCTTGGTTCCTTCCTGTTGTTATGTTGACACAGCTACCCGGCTGTGTACTCTCACTACTGCTTGTGACCATTATGGTTGACACCTTTTCCAATGCCCATAGTGGGACATGTTTTGTGGAAACATCGGATTTTGCAGGACAACACATACCCACAGCAAGTGGTGTTGACAGATCTTCAGTTGTTTGCCATTATATATGCTTATTCTGGTAGTGTTTGGGTTCCTTATTCGGTTTCTGATGCCATGTATGTGTTTCATATACAAAATATATGTTTTATGCTACTATTACAGGTGTATTGAGTGAATATGTTTGCACAGAAATTGCAGGTCGTTTGCCATGTTTCGATTTTTGCCGGGACACAACTGTCCATTGGGGGACTGTCCAGAGCAAAGTAGGACAGCTAGTAACCCTGGTGACCATGCCCATGTCGCTACTGGGGTTGCCACCTTTTCCGATGGCCAAGGTGGAACATTTTCGGGACTCACATCAGATTTTACAGGCCAACACATACCCACAGTCACTATATAGCATAAAACTTCACTTGTTTGCCTAAATGAAAGCTTATTGTTGTAGCAGTTTGGTTGCTTATTCTGTTTCTTGTGACATTTAGGTATTTTACTTACGGAAATAACCATTTCAGACAACCATTACATTACATACGGGATATCATTTTGTCCTACAATCTTAGCACATTTGCCATTTTTAATATTTTTTATCGGGACACAACTGCCCAAGGAGGGACTGCCCCTCGCAAAGTGGGACAGGTGGTAACCTTAGTCGCTACTCCTATGTCGGTGCAGTGCGCTGA
This sequence comes from Protopterus annectens, assembly GCF_019279795.1. Lineage (NCBI taxonomy): Eukaryota > Metazoa > Chordata > Ceratodontiformes > Protopteridae > Protopterus > Protopterus annectens. The sequence continues at coordinate 1,080,872,465 of NC_056725.1, forward strand.
CATGCTGCGGTACACCTTCTCTGGGTATGCCCACTGACGGTGCATTGAAGGACGAACATGGTGTTACGCGTATCCTTTGTTCCTTGGACGGGTACACTTGGGCTTCGTGGGTTGTGTTTGCTTCTCCATTTTGTTGGGACGGGTACTATGTTGCATACTCTACGTGCATTTCATTCTGCATGGGCCCTGGTTGCTGCCATTACTATTATGGGCGGACCGTGGCAGTCAGCACATTAGGTTGCTCATCGCCTGCCGGCTTAGCAGCGCCTCCGGACGCATCCTACTTGGGCTCGCTCACGTACACTACGCACGTGTCTGTGGTTGCGGCGCGCTCTCATTACTATGCATATGGCACTACTACGCCGACTGTTCACTGCACCGCCGGCGCAGGCCTTACACCGGCCCTGCGCCGAGCTTCATGAATCCCGGGGTATATCTATATGTGTATATGTGTATATATATATATATATATATATATATATATATATATATATATATATATATATATATATATATATGTATATATATATATCTATAGATGTGTGCGTGTGTGTGTGTATGTGTATGTGTTTATATATGTGTATGTATATATATATATATATTTAGATATGGGGATGTGAAACAGAAAATTTACCTTAGTACTGCCCTCTATACTACTAATAGAGACATCTCCTGAATGCTTTATCCTATGCATGGGTTACCTCAAATTATCTATATTATGATCCCAATTATTTTCATTAGGGGCAATATATAATTATCAACCATGAGATTGGTGAGACTAATTTATAACAAACTGAGGTAGGTTATTTTGTGCTCAAAAAGTGAAATTGGATAGGCTTAAAATGGCCAATAAAAGCAGCTAGCCTAGAAATTATCTATGAACATATGTGAAAACTGGGTATAGTTCAGCCATGGAGCTCCCTGGAAAGACATTTTGCAATGTCGACAAGTCAAGGTTTAATTAGAGCTTATTAGAAATTTGGTCTACCGCTGTATCCCTGAGCATTAGAGGGACAACTGGAAGGCCAGATGCAAGCCTAGTGCTCTCCTGTTTTTTTTTTTTTTATTTCTTTTTACACTGGATATTGAGTATTGGTAGTTATGTTATTTCTGAACAAAGCCATTAATTCCAGCAAATAAAATAGTTTGAAAATGTCTTTTTTTTTACGTTTTTGGTTGAAAATGAAGAACACATCTGACATTTGTAAAACTCATGTCTGTTATGAATAAATGATGAGTAATGACTCAGCAAAACTGTAATGCATTTCTATAAAGCTTTAATCAGGAATTCACATTCCAGCACATGTATGCAGACTGTTGTTGATAGGCAACCAAGTGCTTTTGGGATATGAACTCAACCTATTGAAGCACATGCAAATCTAATTATGTAGCAAGTGTACTAATGTACTGTATCTATTTTCTGTGAACTTGATATACAATAGCTGAATTACTGCTCTTTAAATTACTTAATTACTGAGGGTACTTGTTACATGTAAACAGGAAAAATAAAAAAATGTGAGAATGATTCACCACTGACACATGCACAAGGAAGGACAACACACACACACACACACACACACACACACACACACACACACACACACACACACACACACACACACACACACACACACACATCTACCCTACTTATCCGCAAACTAGCCGCCCCTACTATGACCACCCAGGCAGGCACATACTCATATATAAACATACACACACACACACACACACACACACACACACACACACACACACACACACACACACACACACACACACACACACACACACACACACACACACACACACACACACACACACACACACACACACACACACACACACACACACACACACACACACACACACACACACACACACACACACACACACATCTAACCTATTTATTCCCCAACTATGCACCCCTACTGTGACCAGCAAGGTAGGCATATACTCATAATATAAACACACACACACACACACACACACACACACACACACACACACACACACACACACGCACACACGCACACACATACACACACACACACACACACACACACACACACACACACACACACACACACACACACACACACACACACACACACACACACACACACACACACACACACACACACACACACACACACACACACACACACACACACACAAATATTACCATGTTATGATCAATGATATATATTGTTTGTATGAGTGACAAAAGAAATGCATTCATAGTATCTCAGTGCTGCATACCTTAAAGTGGCTGAGTTGCAGCTTTGGAAATGGAAATATTTTCTCAGTGGGCAGATCATAACACAAAGCATTGGCTCAAGTTAAAATATTCTATCAGTGACTCTTTTTGCAAGAGAAACAGAAATCTTTGATAGTTTCATTCATAGATGAAAAGAACAGCTATTTGGGGGAAGGAAGCCCCAGGGCTGGTCACTGTTGCTCACTGTAGTTTAAATAATCAGTCTTTGAACTTAACAGAAGTTAAAAGTATTAGCACCTGCTAAATGATTTAAATATACAGTAAAAGTGGCATAATTACACTTTTCAGTTGAACCAGCTGATAACATCAATCAACTTTATCTAATTCTGTGTATTATATTTACTATGCCTTATCACTTCTTCATGCACAGAAATACACCAGTAACGGGGAAAAAAGGTCTCAAGTCTCCTACTGGGCTTTCAGTGTAAAGCCTTTAAGATGAATAACTATTGCTTTTGGCTTATCCTTTGATGGTTTCTAATTTTTAAGATCTACTTAGCTATGAATGGTCACATCACAGCAACAGCTGTCACATTTGAAGCAGTTCCCATTGGCTATTGTAGACAGAAGTAAAGATGACAGAATGCAGTATTTTAGAAGTTAAATAGCATTTTTTAAGTTTTAAAGCATGTAGTATTTCTTGTCAAGTTCAAACTGTGAAAATGTTTCTTTCTTTCTTCCTTACTTTCTTTCATTTTGGGAATTTACCACTAGATATTGGTTCTTTATCAGTAATATTTAAATATAGAGCTGCTAAAATAAATAACAATTTGTATTTTGACTTAACAGACTGTTCTGTAATTAAGCTGACAATTATACTTCTGTACTAGCTTTCTTATGCCATATCACATCTCAAACATTGTTTTACTAGATCAGCTTATGATGTGTGTGTGCATAAGCATTCTGAAGAAAAAATAAGCTGTTTCCCATTCCCTTGACGGAAAAGAGTCAAAGATTAAGAAGAAAATTATGAGATCATACATTTTCACTCACATATTTATAACATGATTTATTCTAGTTTTTGTCTCACCACACCATTTTTTCTGTGCACTTCATTGTAAAACTTTAATAAAAGACATTGTATAGTTTCATGATTATTTCTTCCTGCACATTATATAGCACATATTTTGATTTAGACAAGTTAGAATGTTGTCAGAGACTTGTTAGCCATAGGTCTTAGGCTCCCTATTTGCTCTTTGCTATCCCTAATCAGTGATATGCTGGCCAGTAGTACTGCAAACTCCTGGACAGTTTGCCCTCTTTAATCCTTGATGCACTAGGTAACACATGTGAGATCCTATCACTTCTGTTATGTTTAATTCCTACGAGCCTCCAACCTGTCTGATAGGCTATAAATTCAGGTTGCCCTGAATGGGGCAATTAGTCTCCAGTCTAGGATCCAGCAGTATAGGTTGTACCTGCACTCTAACTATTTCCTTCATTCTTTATCTTACTAACTGCTTTATAGATGTTCATTAAGAAATCCAGAGAAAAAAACAAACATGGCAATGCCCAACCGGTGCAATTGTTGCATGCACAGATTCGCTATTTAAGTGTCTATACAATTGTCATGCACCACCATGTTTCTTTCATCATAAATCCTCTTGCTACTTCTCCAGCTAATAGCCTATCTATGTGTATCATGTTCTCTAACATATCGCCATACCATGATAGGTGCTATTTGAGACCAGATGAGCTTGCTCTATGGTCATTGCTCCCTAAATCCTTTCTACTCTTGAATCATATTTATGTGTATGTGTTAGCTGCAGCTGAATCCAGGTCATTTCCCACTCCCAGTAACATAAGCTATACATAAAACATATAATTACTTAATGCTAAAATTATCAAATATGTCAAAGTTGCTCCTATTTCATTACCTTCTATTACAACTTACAGTGATTTACTTCAGCTTGAGCCTCAGTGATCATTCATAAATTATGATGTAATTTCTAAGACATAACCTGTGGTCAGGTGACATCCTCATTGACTGCGCAGACATGAGACCTGCTATAAAAGAAAGAGAAAATGAGAATAAAGCAATACTGATGTTTACAGAAACTCACAATCTTCATTTCATATAGGCCTTATATGTCTGAGAATGTTGATACCATGCAGATCTACCTGTCCTGATTTCTCTTATATATAAACTGATAAGGTTGTTTTCCTCTGTATTTTAAAAAAGAATGACTAGTAGGTTGCTGAGAACATCAAAGATAAAATCAGTACTGATCTCTGGGCAGATGTGAGATCTTGATGTTAAAATGTAATACCCCTTGATACCTTTCCTAATCATCCATTTGTTTATTCAAGATTTGCATAAAACAGGTTACTGAGGAGCTGTCCATATTCTTTGTTTGAGATGGGCCTAGTAATTGTATATGCTGACTTCATTGAGTTTTATTGTCTTAAACCATAATCTTTTAACATTCTTTAATTAGGCATGCATACACTGGCAATTGCTTAAGTTATGTAGGGTTTGGGACCTCTGAGTTAGCTATTTATGTTTTGGGGTTCAGTGTGTAAAACCCTTTGCATAAGGTATATGGAATGATTACCCTCCACATATAGAAACATACTAACTTGTGATATATGCTTCAGAGATACATATAGTTTCACATTTCTCATCACATTAATGTCAGAGACAGCTATGGATATCTACATAAAACATGTAACATTAGAAACATATTGGCTTGGATTTACAAATTTTGACAGAATCCTTAAATTTCCTAATAAAAAAAAAGTTAAAGGTGAAGGTCAATCACGGCCACATTGCCATAGCTAAAAGTTGCTAACAATGGGTTCAGGACCTGTATGGGGAACATAAGTAATACACACACCCAAAGAAAGTGGAAGCTAGAAAGTATGGGTGAAGAAGCGGGACAAACAAGAGGGATGTTGGAATAGGAAAATCTGAAGGAAAGTCAGAGGGGCATGGTCAACATTTTTGTTGGGAATAGGCTTCATTTAATTTAAAGAATGGAAGGAAAGGTAAACATATGGAGAGAAGAGGTGACAGCAAGCAAAGCAGGTATACCCAGAGAACAAATAGCACAACACAAGATAGACAAAATTTAGGAAAAAAAACAGGAAGGACAGGTGAGTTATGCAGACAGCAGATTGTACAACATGGCCTATGGAAAGTTGTCAAACAGAGTGGGGATGCATACCAGCCATGGTAAAATGCAGAAAAAAATGATCCTATGCACTATCATGTTAGCACATGTTGCAAACTGTGTGACATTCATATATGGATGTGTATGACCAAGAGTGAATGTGTGCTGTAGGGTAATAAATAAGGATCAAAGTACAAATTGGATGAATAGATACATATCCAAATAGTCCATCAGCAATGCAGGTCATAGCCAAGCCACATCACAGATGAGCAAATGCAGGTCAAGCAGTGGTACATATCTCCACAGGACAAAACCAAAGCTACAACCATGCCTATGAAAGGCAAATAACCAAGCACAGTGCCAAACAGGAGTACCATAGAAGATCAGCAAAGGTTGCTACATACACAAGTAGGTGTATACATTTAAAACAAATGTGTAATGGAATGCATGCATGTTACATACATATGCCATCATGTCAAAGGCAACACACAGGTGTACATGTGTGTGTATGTGTATTAGTGGCATAAATGGCATGCACATGAAATCAAGGTCAATACACATACACACACCAATGATATGTAATAATATGTTAAGAATATAACAGGACAGAATAATGAATAAAGCAGGTTGTGCACATGAATGTGAAAAACTACATTGGGTAACACACAAGTAGAAATAGAACAAGGATATATTGCAAGCCTTAGCCAGCAGCTTGTGTGCACATGTCCCACATTATAAAATGGCCATACATTTGGAACATGTTCACTGTGTCAAATTAATAAATAGCAAGAGGCAGTAGTTTTTATAAAGGGGAACATACCTGCAATAAATACTAGGGGCATATAAAGGTAGGAGGGAGGTGGACAACCTGGGAGCACATCATGGTAAAGCAAGACACGGTTAGTTGATACAATGCAAATGCATGTGTAAGAGTGCTGTAAAAGATACACAAACATGCATTTAAACAAATGAAAAATGTATGTCAAATGGCCAGATGGTCTGCTGATGTTCACAAAACTGGACATGTTTAAAATACACATACAATATACAGTACTGTGCAATCATGCCACGTCAACATGCATATGTAATTAAGTTAAAAATTGCAGTCACATGCACATATACTGTCATCCAAATGTCAAAAAAAGAAATGCATGTGTATGTCAGCCACACTGCTCATTAGAGAGAATCATTACAGCACATCAACAGTACATCACTGAATGCTCATTTTTCAAACATGCATTTCTATGTCAGTATGTATCTGACAATGCACAAACACATACAATCATAATGTGTACAACTATTTATGGAAGATGTACGCCAATGTCACTGCATTATGGGTGTGGAAAGGTTACATACAACAAACATGGTGTAATGTACTTTGAAGGACTGTAAACTATATACAAATGCTGCTCATTTACCTACATTGCTTTTAAAAAGCATTCATGTCAGTACTATGTTCTGAAAAATTAACAGTAATTGAGATAATCCCTGCCTGAAAGTCTGACAGTGACATGTAACATACAGCTTCTGTGAAAAGAACCATACCTGGTGCTTTACATAATGGACACAGAAAGGTATGTGTGAGGAACATGACTCCTTGTGAAACGGCGCATCACTAGTTAAATACATAGATATTCTCTGCCCTTCGTTGCAAGTGATCAGTGTGCCCATCGCAGTCTCAGCACTTATAGGTTGATTCTTTTCTGCTAATGATTTCAGTATTTCGTGACAAAGCAGTCTTCATAGTATTTTAAAAAAGTGTACAATATTAACCCAAAAATTGCTCAGACATACAAAAAGATATATCAAGAGATACTGCCCCCACTGTTAAATGGCTGAAGTTAATGGAATGTTATGGCTTATGGATATATCAGTAGGAATTTAGTGAACAACTGAGCTATTCACAACTCTCAGAATATATGTTAGCATCAATAAGTGTAAAATGCTTTCTTTAAAGAATTCTATGGGTATATGAAATTAGTATAACGGTTTAAGATAAATGTCTCCCCTTTCAAGACTAGAACTCTCAAAATGCAGGCACACTGACCTATCTGCTTATAAGCTGAGCTAACACTCAGCACATCCTACTTATACGCAAACAGGTAATGCTCTTCAAACACTGTTGTTCAACAGCTGGTGTTATTAAGCCATTACAAATTATTCTTGGAAAGACTAGATCAGTGAGTTGTTACTGTGCACAACATAAATGTTAATATAAACTATTGCAATACAGATGTAAAAAAATGGTACGGGTGAAGTTAACCAAGGTAAGAACACACAATGCACCAATAATGTGCACATGCTGACCAATTGCTTTACAGGCTAAGCTAACATTCACCTAGGGTTTTAGTGTAGACAACAGGTACTGCAGGTGTATCTTAGAAATCATGTGATGAATGGTAGAATAAGAACAATGCATACAATTTTAACACCTCTCATAGTGAAGACATAATGGTTATCAACACATATGTAACAAAATATGTTTAACCAATGGTACATGCATTAATTTTTGCATTAAATACACTTGTCTGTGACTTGTGTAGGAAGAATGATGTAACTAAGTAATGTATGTGTTTGTCGTCCACCTTGTAATAGTCTAATAGGTGATACAGTGGGACTATAATGAAAAACTGTGACCTAGACCTAGGTGCTATAGGCATCAAGGATGCATGAGGACATTGGCTATGTGAAATTATGTAGTTAGATGTTGTAAAGCATATGCACATCTTCAAAGAACATACTTAAGGTTATTATGGGCATCAAACTCATAATCACAACGGTTGTATGTACAAAGTCCATAGATTTACCCTATGAGCTAATCCCCACAGCAGCTAAAACATGATTATAAAAACATCTATATGATGTATATGATTCAGGTAGTGTGACTATCATGGAAAACTATGAAATGCACAGTTATCTGTGGCTTAGGTGCTATAGGCGTCAGTGATTAATGAAAACGGAGGCTATGTGAAATTATGTAGTTAGGTGTTATGAAACATATGTACATCTTCAAATGACATAGTTAAGGTTATTATTCAATTATAAAATAAAATGACAACATGGGTATTGAACCCATAGTTAAGAGGGCAGTATGTACAAAGTCCACTGAATTATCCCCACAAGTTAATTCCACCAACATCTAAAACATGCTTATAAAAAGTAATATGATATATATGGGTCAAATAAATATCTGCAAAATCCTTAGGAATACTAAGATGCACATAGGATATTGGCACTTAGTATAATCATCATATTTAAACATTTACTAAATAACAGAAATATAAATTATTTGACCTATAAATAGGGGATTTACGCTTTCAGCGAATAGATATTCATTTCCCTGTTTATCCATTCATTCTTATATTTATCTATTTATTTATTTGACTTTTAAGCATAAGAATGTTTATCTATTTATTCATACGTTTATTCATATATCACATTGTAATAGAACTATCTGTATTATAACATAACACAGTAAGTTTTATCTATGTTACTGTAACAGGTTATGTCCTGTATTTACATGTGTTTTTACTAAATACTATCTAAACATTTTAAATGTTTTAAATGTGCTAATCCCTTTTATATCAGGTGGCTCTTTCTAATTTAGTCTAATTCTACTTTTAACGCTTATGAAAACACTCGTCGCTAACATTAATTTAAAGGGTCTAAAAATGTACTGACCAGTAGTCACAATATGGTGTACGAACATTTCAGTATTGTTGATGTATCTAGGTTTTCTATAAAATGAATGCAGCATTTGAAAATTTCTTTAAGTTTGCATTAACTTTTTAATTGAAAGATTGCCTGAGTTGTCTGTTTTAATTTGGCGCCTTTTCCAGATTTATTAGTATAAATAGATGGTTTGAATTTTAATTGCATTGTCTGATGAAGCGTGGTGGTGACCACGCGAAAGCGCTTACAATAAACGTTTTGGTCTTTATATACTGGATTTTCTGTTATTTAACGAAGTGAATTTATGGTTCCTGATCTAATGACTTTATGGTTTACTGCAAATTGAAGCTTATTGCATATTGAATCAGCGAAGCTGTTGCTTCTGTTTTTACTGCTCTGCCGCTACACTTTTTTGTGAGCATCATTCCGCATTGGACACATCGCTATTCTACACAGTTTCGTGGTGAGAGAACCTGGTTGCTTTTCTCATTATTATTCAATTATAAAATAAAATGACAACATGGGTATTGAACCCATAGTTAAGAGGGCAGTATGTACAAAGTCCACTGAATTATCCCCACAAGTTAATTCCACCAACATCTAAAACATGCTTATAAAAAGTAATATGATATATATGGGTCAAATAAATATCTGCAAAATCCTTAGGAATACTAAGATGCACATAGGATATTGGCACTTACTGTAGGGATCTATATGCTGCCCTCATTGACCCTCCTTTGAAGAACGGCTGTGTCCCTGTGATGCATGTCATCATAGCAATAATTAACCTGTACTGTGTTGCAGTAGATCCCCATCCAATGTAGATGCTCCCTCACAATCTAGTTCAACACTTCCATCATAGTGAAGTTCCTGGGCATGGCTCTCATCCTCTGCTCCAATCCGGCATATGCAATCAACATCTGTGTCATCTCCTTATCAGTCCAGTTGGGTAGATAGACATCTTGCAGCTTTCTTGAAGATATTGTCATGATTTTCAATTACTAGATATCTGAAATGCAGAAAAAACACAGAAATGCTCACTGGATGTACCACTCAGTTCACAGCTAGCAATGATATGATCATTAACTGTATCAAAACCAAAATTTGAATGTGGCACTGATGTCATGTTCTAAGATTATTGGAAGATAACGGGCACGTGCCACACATGATATCATTTATTAATACCTAATGGGTGTTTACATGGTACGCTTGGGTCTTTTGGTGCATAATGGCAATTTACATGGATATGCATAAATGGGATTCAAAGAACTTGAATTTCAATTAACCTCATTAATTATGTATAGTGCAAGAGGTACTTAAATCTGTGTGCACACAAGGTGCACTTTGATTCTTTGAGTCTGAATGAAAGGTTCATAGGTTCATAGGTTCATAGGTTCATACTAGGCTATCTGCCCTAGGGCATTTAAAAGCCTAGCCAGAGTGTGTGTGTGTGGCTTTCACCACCCCTTAGGATGAGAATACTATACCCATTAGTTTGCTGTGCCTCTGTCCAGCAGTGATACAGAGATGATTCCCGGGGTAAACCTACGATCTCCCATCCACTTGTCAAGATTTCTCTTGAACAGAGTCAGTGAGGGGCTCTGCCTCACATGGACTGGGATTCTGTTCCATAGTGTAGGGAGTCTCTGGGTGATGAATCTGTCCCTCCAGCACGTACTATTTATATCCGTGTTGAGGTTTAAGTCTCTTGCTCTCGTGGCTCTGGTGGATTTGGATTTTTTGAGGTGGAGCATGTCCATTAATTCCGGGTTGGACATGGCCTTGTATGTCAGGCACAGATCACCTCTGAGCAGCCGGTATGCGACTGAATAGAGCTGGAGTTTCTTCAGTCGGGCATCATATGACATATGTTTGAGCCCCTTTATCCTTTTGGTGAGGAACTTTTGGGGTCTTTCCAACTGCTGCAGGTGTCGGGTAAGGTACATTCCGAATGGGGTGTTGTACTCAATCATTGGTCTGATAAGTGAAGAGTACAGGGGTACAATGACCTCTCCTGATCTGGATGTGAATCCCTTCATGATCAGGTGGGCAATGTAGAAGGTCTTCCTAACCACTTTGGCAATGTGAGTGTCAAAAGAGAGGTTACTGTCAACTTGGGTCCCCAGGTCCCTGATAACGTCTTCCGTGTTTAATGGATTACCACCTATGTGTTAATTAGGGGTTACCTTGTTTTTCCCAAAGGGTATGACTATACATTTTTGGCATTTAGCTTAAGGCCATGGCTCTGGCACCAGTTATCCATTTCTATGAGACCTTTCTGGAGGATGTCTGTGTCTGATGGAGTGTCAATTATGGTGCCCAGTTTGCAGTCATCTGCAAATTTTGTCAGCCACAATCCCCCTATGTTTGCCTGCACTTCAGAAAAATAAATGCCGAACAAGAGGAGGCCCAGGACTGAGCCCTGTGGGACACCGCTCGTGACCGGCTTAGAGTCTGACATGGCACCAGCAACTCTAACCCTGTGTGTTCTGTCCTTGAGCCAGTTTGCAACCCATCTTGAGACATATGGGTTTACATCTAAGCTGGTGAGCTTTTCTATGATGCCCGAGTGGGGTATTGTGTCGAATGCTTTTGCTAGGTCAAGGTAGGCTGTGTGAACTGCCTTACCCTCATCAATGGCCTTAGTGACTGTTCGAAAAAGTCGACCAAGTTCAAGAGGCAGGATCTGCCCTTGACAAAGCCAAATTGGGTAGGATCCAGTGTCTGTAGGTCCCCAATGTCTTTATTTATGAGTTCCATTATGATCCTCTCCATAGCTTTGCAGACAAGGCTCGTCAAGCTTATGGGGCGGTAATTTCCAGGGTCCGTAGAAGCACCGCCTTTGTGGAGTGGGACCACAGTTGCCGTACACCATTCTTTGGGTATGTATCCTGTAGTAAGGCTAAGATTAAACAGCAGCCTTATGTGTGGGTTTAGTTCCTCATTGAGTTCGTGTAGCACACAGCCGGGGACACCGTCCGGTCCCATTGATGCTGTGTTTTTTGCTTTAGAGAGAGCAGCTCTCACCTGGGCATCTGAGATGTTTGGGAGGCTAGACTCTGGTGGGATAGATATTTCTCCTTTTGGGGGGGAGGGAGAAATTTGCACTGAACCTGTCTGCCGGTATGTTGGCAATGTCTGTGGGTTCAGTGATTTTTATCATTTTGGACTAATTCTGTGCATATCTGGGAGTTTCCACCCAGGTTTCTAACATAGCTAAAGAAGGCTTTATGATTGTCTTTTGTGTCATTAGCGATTTTTCTCTCAAAGTTGGCCTTGGATGATTTTATGAGTGATCGTAGTTTTTGCTAGTATTGATCAGAGATGCCTTCCCATTTAGGGATTTTGCTCTGTCATGTAGTAGCTTTCTCCTCTTGTTGTAGAGTTTGTTTATGGCTGGAGTCCACCAGACCGGGTGCCTGCCTTTGGTGGAAAGGGTCTTGATTTTATTAGGGATTGCTTGATCCATACATTCCTGGAGGTGCTCGTAGAAGGCATTTGTAAGGGTTTCAGCAGTGTGGGTTGTGGTTTCCACTGGCTCGGGGCCTTGAAGGATACCACTCCAGTCTTAAGAAGTGTGAAGTTTGCTTTTGAGAAGTTCTTCACTGTGGTCTTTTGCTGGGGTGGGGCGGGATGTGGATCTCCAGTGAGATTAATTTATGGTCTGATCTCACCAATGAGGGATATACTTCGGTGTGGAGCATTTTGTCCCCATGTTTGTGATGATCAGGTCTAGTATATTTTCTCCTCTTGTGGGAATGGTGACTAGTTGTTCCATAGCATTTGAGTTTATGAACTCAAGGAACCTTTGGGCTAGGGTGTTGGGGCTTGAGTAATGTTCCCAGTCTATGTTTGGGTAGTTGAAGTCACCCAATATGATGGTGTTTGGAGAGACATTCATACTCTCCAGTGTCTTCAGGAAGGCTGTGTGGGTTTCCTGAGTTTGAGAAGGTGGTCTGTAGCATGTTACAAACTGTAGGGCAGTTTTACCTATGGTTAATTGCACCTGGATGGTCTCCGATGCTTCATGCATTGCCACTAACCTGGAGGTGTGGGTATCCTTTATGAATATGGATACTCCCCCTCCTTTTGTGGTTCGGTCCGGATTTTGGGGCCGGAACGCATGATATGAGGTATAACCTGATAGTGCTGGGGTGCTCTCAGGAGCCTTGAACCAGGTTTCAGTCACAGCACAGACATCGATGTTCTCCATACTGAGGAGGGCTTCGAGGGCGTGCATCTTGAGGTTTAGACTTCTGGCATTGAGCAGTATTACCCTTAGTTTTTCTCCATTTTTGTTTTCTAGGGCGGTAGGTTTATCATTTGAGCCTTGCCTAAAAAAGGCACTATTGGGGTGGCAAGAGCCTTTGCCAATATCCAGAAGCCCAGGGGTGACAGGTGCAAGCCATCCCTTGCGAAGCAGCGTGGCTTGTCAAGCATGTCATCCCAGGCAGACAGACAATGGATCCCCTTAGAATGACACCAGTAATTAAGCCAGTTATTAAAGCTGATCATTTTGTCTCTGTATTGTGGCATCATTCTTGGTGAGGGTAGGATACTGCTCAGGGTCAGGGTCATACCGGCCTGGGCTACATAATCTGAGAGCTCCTCTATGTCTCTTTTCATGTAGTCCAGGGAGGTACGTCTCAGGTCGTTCACACCGGCATGGACAATGACTGAGTCATACTTGTACTTGCTGTGGAGTGACCTGAGTGCTTGTGTTATGTGGCGGATTCTAGCGCCTGACAGGCAGCTTACTGTGATCTTTTCCTTGTTCAGTCTGGTGAGTGGGACGTCAGTGTGTCTGACTATGGAGTCACCTATAACAAGTGTGTCTGGCATTGTGTTTGGCCTTAAGGGCTGTGACTGTTTAGCACACTGACTTTGAGAACTATGTGTTGCATGTCTTATGTCTTGAGGTGGCAGTTGCTTGGGTGTCTGCTTTGGAGGCCTCTGTAGTTTTGGTAGATTTTTGATCAGTGCCTCCGAGTATGTCTTTGTGTGTTTATGTGTTTGTTTTGCAGTTGTGATAGTTCTATGTGAAACTGGGTTTGTGATGTGCGTGGTTTCCTTCTCCTCCTGTCTGGTCTTGCCAGTCCTGAGTTGAGAGAGCTCAGCCTCCAGTTTGGCTATATAGTTGCATCTCTCACATGTATTTGTGTTTTGTGGGAGAAGGAGTGGGTTGTCTGTGTACATGAGGCAATTGTAACATTGCCTCAAGATGCCCAGATTCACCAGCTGAACAGGAGAGGACGCTAGCAACTGACCCTTCGACATGCTAGAAAAAGTGAAAAAGTTTGCTGTGTAACTGAGTCAGAAGGGACCTATAGGGAAATGGGTACTCAAGGGGATTCTAGGCTAATGTAGTACTTTGTTTAGTATACAAGTACTTTACCTATATAAAAATGCTTTAGGAGCAAGTGGCAACTGACATCTAATGGCTGAGATTTCTTAGTAACTCATCTGGACTTTAACAACTGGAAGTCTTTAACTTTATGATTGTCAGAGGTAAGTACCCTGGGCAAGGTAGATCACTGTGAAGGTGTGGGTATGGAAGTGACATCTAAAGGATGTGGTTTCTTAGTCATTCATCTGGAAGGTTCCCTGGTTAACTTCAGTGTAACTTAGTGTCATGTAGGTGCCTTGGAGTGTGGGTGTGTGAATGTGTGTGCATGTCTATGTGTGTTTGTGTGCGGTATTTAGTGACCGTGGTTTGAGTTTAGAGGTTGGTCCTCAAGTTCATTAAACACTTAAATACCTCTCACAAATGGAATCATTTTGAGACATTAGTAAAGGGTTGTCGTCAGGCATGAGGCAGTTTCTATATTCCCTCAAAAGCAGCAACTGCTAACAGATTGTCTACAGAATGAACAACACTTGACTGAGATTCTATACCTGCAAATGCAATTAAACAAGTGAAAGGAAACAAGATAAATTAATAATGACTGATATTATCTCATTGAGTATTGACTGAAATATGATGAAGCACAGATGGATATGACCGACTTGTCTAATGTTAAGAAAAAGGGATCTGTCTCCAGCTCATTACAGCCAGATGTGCCTCCAGGTGTTTCTGCGGTTACCTCCTACTGCACATTTAGGCTTCAAATACTGCTTGTTCATATTTGCAGTAATAATTACACAACCATGCCACATACAAGGTACTAGAATTTTATCTTTAAGCATACATGACAGCAAACACAATTGCATTGATATTTGACGTCTGTCGATGAGTATGTCTTAAAACTGTAAGGTGATAACTTCATCTTTTTAATAGCTCAATCCACACCCATTGGGAGTTAAAAGGTATGCACTCAAAAGAACTGTACTAGAGGGAATGAGTTAACTCCCTAGTAGGGAACATTGTCATACCAGGGGGCACACAGGAATTGCATGATGGAATTCAATACCATGCACGTAACAGAGCATTTGGAGTTGACAGGTAGGATTGATGAGGGGGCATTAGAGCATAGGCTATTATTCCAGAGACTAGGGTATAAGAACACAGGTATTTTCCCTATAGAATAACCCATTACAAAGGGAAAAGCAATATGTCATCCTGTACTGAGCTTGACCAGAGATAGAGAAAGGACTTAATGCCTCCCATAAGTTTTGTCTATAATTGAAGCAAATTAGCTGGAGTAAAAATATAGCTGGTGAGTGCAGTAGAAAGCTGCCTGAAGTGATCTGAGAAGCATAAAAAACAAACAACCAAAAAAAAAAAAAAAAACAATGCAAACCAAAAAGTACTGCATGTCTGTGGAAAATTCCATACTGAAT
Source organism: Protopterus annectens (assembly GCF_019279795.1). Classification (NCBI taxonomy): domain Eukaryota; kingdom Metazoa; phylum Chordata; order Ceratodontiformes; family Protopteridae; genus Protopterus; species Protopterus annectens. The sequence goes on from NC_056725.1 coordinate 1,080,888,308, forward strand.
TTTTTGGTCTGCCTAACAGAGAAAAGTCATTTAACTAGTACCCCTACCCCTTGCATGCAAATTCCTTGTGTTAGAGGAAAATAAAAATAAACATAAAAAAATCAGTGTACATTTGTATGTAAACTACAGTTTTGTTTAGATTATGCTGAATAATGCATTTTTAACAGTTATCTTAGGGTATAAAGAAAACTACTCCCAGAAATGCAAAATATGAAAATCAATAAATAAAGCAATGTATAAGTGCATGTGTGTGTGTGTGTGTGTGTGTGTGTGTGCATATGTGTGTGTTTGGATATGGGTGTGTGTGTGTGTAGAAATGTACGTGTGTGTGGACTTGCACATTTCTGTTTGTTTCTGCATGTGTACACATGCAGTTGTGTGGGTTTGTACATATGTGTCTAAGTATAAATGTTCCATTGCAGTCAGTAGTCTGAGTGCTTGTTTTATTAGTTTGTGCTTGGATTGTTTCTTGCTGTTTGGTTGTTAAATGTGTTTTTGTATTTGTTCATGCTTTAGTATTACTTACAGTCATCAGCAAAATAGTTTGGTTAAGTAGCTCTGAGGAACTGAAGGCAGCCAAGCACCCATACCTCCCGATGCAGTTGATAAGAATTCAACAAAAATGCAGTTGGAAGAGCAGTACCTTGTACTGGTACTATCATGCCACTTTCAATTTCCTGCAAAGCATTTTATAAAGTGTAATGCTTAAAAAATAATTCTCCACAATGTTTGAGCAAAAAAAAAAATGTTTTGTCTGGAGAAGCAAAACAGAAAAAAAATATTAAATGGTAATAGATGCTAATTTTAAAAATGCTCCTGTTCAGACATGATGTACATTATTTTGTTTTGACATTAACATGGGGGTTGGGCAATGAAGATCTTTTGTGAGGTCTGAGGCGATATCATAAACTTGCAGGCTTACAAACAATTGTTATACATGCAGCATTTGTGGTTCAACAGGTATGAGGCCCATCTTGATGCTGGGAAGATCAGAAGAAAGATGTGCATCCTCTTCCCATAAACATCCAAAAAGTGTCAGCTGAAATGGGTAAATTCTGAGACAACTGACTAAAAATATGAGAAAACTTGCTCACGAACAACAGAATCTGGATCAACCAAAGTACTATGACCACTCCATGCACTAACAGCATAATAGTAAATGGGGATCAAGGACACCTAAGTGGTGCAATCACTGTGACCTAACTAAAGCTTTCTACACAATTTATCACTCTTTCCTTTATAAATGCCTAACCTCAGCCAGTACCAGCCACTGGGCTGCCATGTGGTTTAAAGACTTCTTCTCCTGCAAATGCTCAAAGTACAAATAAGATACATAGCCTCGTCTGCTTTCCTCATTACCAATGAAGTCCCTCTAAGTTCAGTTCTGTATCTCATACTCTTCTCCCTTTTTAACAACCTCCTGTGTGACACCTACTCCCTTAGAGTGATGTGATACACAGATGATAAGGCCATCTACATGCCATGACCTTCTCTATCTAGTATCATAATCCAGCACGAACAAGAACTAACCAATCTTAGTAAATGGTTAGTCTCACACAACCTTCTTTATTGTTAAACGTTTCAAAGAAAAAGAAAACTGATCAAAGTCTTTTGGTACTGGACAAATATTCTCAAAGCACTGCAACTCCTGGTTCATCTTCTGTAAGTAAAAAAGTGCTATAAATTAAGTGAAAGGACATGCTAGAAATAGATCTTCACAATAAATATCTTGGCATTTGTTTGGATTCTGCACTTAACTTCCAACATCTTATTCTAGTTACAAAATCAAAAAATTAATAAACTGCTCTTCTGGGCTTGGAAAATCTCCCATATTCTTTGCCTTGCAGATACAGCTACATACGGATTTTTATATATGACATCCTCCTCACAGAAAAATCTGTTTCCCTTCAATCATCTTGGAATAACATTTACAAGTTTAGTTAGTGCACCTGGATCCAGTCGGCAGCCTGTTCTTAGTGCTGTATTGTCCCCCTACTGCTCCTTCACTGAAAGCTAGAAGGATACCTCCCTATTGCAACTAAAAATCAGAAAGCTATACTGTCCCTCAATATTAAAGACTGAAAAGGTTACTATGCATTAACTTACTCTATATGTGCTCTATGTTATTTTACCTGAACTGGGTCCATAGCACTGATAGCTAGTCCTTGAGTCCCCCATAAAGTCACCATTTTCTCCTAAAAATTGCTTAACTTACAATCGCTAGAGAAAGACACATCTAGTGACAAAACATAGGCATTATACTTCCCCAAAACTTTTTTTTTTTAACTCAGCAGTGTAATACTAAATATTTACAGTCACTAAATACTTACAGTGCAGGTACAGGCTTCACAAATCTCCTGGCCTGGTTAAGCCCTGCTCCGCCCTGCCCACAAATCCCACCTGCCCCCAGTAGTGCTATATTTATAGTACTAAAAGTCGCACCCCCTCCTTTATAACCAATCAACTATAACCACCTAATTAATAGCACTCCCCCCTACCTGTCACTAATTTCCTAAACTTCTTAATATATTCCTGCTCTAAATACAATACCAACATAATGCCTCAGCTAGTTGCAACATTATCACCCAAAACAATGCTATTATTTCTCTTCTACCTCTGTTGCTCATACCATATCTCCTCACCCCTTATGAAAATCAATGCTACCTAGGATTCTACTATCCAAAATCCCAAACCACTACACCAGTAGTATCTAATACAATTGACCACTTCATATTTCCCCTCACACCTAACTCCTTAACCCCTAAAAACTACCAGCCTACTAGACTCAGATATATCAGCCCTAAAACCAAACACTATCAAAAACCTATAAACAAAATCTTGAAACTCATAGTTAACTTACATTACAACCTTACAATGGATGGAGACATCCACCCTAACCCTGGTCCATCCTATCTTACTGACTCTATCCCCCACACTACCTATCCTACTAACATATTATCTTCAAATAGGCCACCAATTCATTCCTGGCCTACCACCTAAACATCAGAAGCATAAATAATAAGGTCCATAACTTGCATGCCTTCTTAGCAGTTTATTTCCCTGATATATTATGTCTTACAGAAACCTGGCTAAAACCAGTAACTAGAAACAATGAGGTATTACCACCAGGGTACAACATACTTAGATTAGACCAAACTACCAGAAAGGGTGGTGGAGTAGCTATACTCTTTAAAAATACTGTAAATGTTATGACAGACTCCTTACAACCACTCCAGGTCAATAATGCAGAAATTCTTATTACCAAACTACAAATTAACAAAAATAAATTAATAAATATTGTCTGTCCCCTAGGTAATAACACAAATACCTTCAAAGACATCCTCTATGGGTTTTCCTGCACCTACCACCAAGAAACCATTGTAATGGGAGACTTCAACATTGATTGGAACACCTGTTCCTCAGAAACTCTTACAACCCATGTAAACCTTTATGGGTTTACACAGACCATATCCTCCCCCACCAGGATCGGTAAACCTAATAAAAAAGAATGTATCCTAGATTGGATACTTATCAATAGCCATCCCCATATATACAAGTTTGGGACCCTCCCTGATGATCTAAGTGATCACTTTCTTACCTATATAATTAAGCACAAGGCTAACAACTATCACCAGTCCCCCTACAAAACAATAAGAAATAATAAGAACTTTAACGTCACCAATTTCAAAAATGAACTCAAATTATGCAATCAGTTAGTCCTAAAACAATTCCCTTTGGATGAAGCTGTAGTATACTTTAATACCAACTTCATTGCTATCCTTGATTCTCACGCTCCTACTCACTCTATTAGGACCAAAACAAAAACTGCACCATGGCTTTCAAAAGATACCACATCAAAAATCTTACTTAGAAATAAGGCATGGGTCAAAGACCCACTAGATCAACTTAGATATCGGCAGGTAAGGAATGACACAAAAATCTATTATGCTATATAAAAGAAACTACTACTGCCATCTTTAACAGAAGCACCAAAACAAACCCCCAAAATTTTGGACAGGAATAAACAAACTTCTTCACCCAGAAAAATCCTTCACTCCTAACCCCTCAGCTTCTAACCATAAATCTCTAGAGGACATTGCAAATATCTTTAATAGTTTATTCACAGAGACTATCCAGTCCCTAGCTAGCCAACTAACTCCCAGTTGCTCTAACTCAAATGCTGCTACACCCAGTACCCAACTTTCCTTTAGCTTTCAACTTGTTTCCACATCATTTAGCTGAGCCTTAATTAAGAAATTAAAACCTACCACCCTATAGAATACCTATTGTGATGAAGTCTCACTTGTTATGGGATGAAAGCGCTAAATACTGTGTGTATTTATTAAATATTTAATTCACAGCTGGTGGTGTATTGGAGCCAACTATTTTTTTTATTTTTACTAGTTTATTAGTGTTGTGAATTTTACAGATTATCCCAGAACACTTTCAACACAGTTGAAAACTGGCACTCTAATCTTTGTCTGATCTTAAACCCTAACAAAACAAAGCTGCTACTTTTCTTCCCCACTTGTAGGTCCTCATCACTATTCTTTACCATAAAATCTAATAATGGCACCATATTCCCCCGGATCCCCAGACTAAACTCTTAGGTGTTATAGTAGACAATAACCTTCAATTTGATATGCATGTCAACCAAACTATCAAAACTATTAATGAAAACCTTGGCTCCCTTTATAAGATTAAACCTTTCCTTACTCCACTTGCTAGAACTGCTATTGCCAGCTCCCATCTACTCTCTACCCTTCTTTATGTCCCCCTTTATTCGCCAAATTTAACAAATCTCTCTAGCTGTTATAACCACATTGCTAGATGAGCCACTGGCATGGCATATAGGACACACCACTGTCATACCCTTAATCTTTTAGGGTGGCTAGAATTGCCCAGCCTACTTTAATACAACAAGCGGACAGTGGCATATAAAGTACTCAACCAACCTGAAAATACGCCTGCACTTAAAAACATCATCAGTCCCTATAGTAACCTTAGGCCACTTTGCTCATCTAACAGACTGCTGGTTCAAACATTCAAAACCAACAACTCAGCTGGGGACTCCCTGTTTGCCAACTCTGTTGGCAAAACTTGGAACTCTCTTCCTGCCAGCTTTACATTAGAATCCTGACTAACTCAATTCAAAAGTCTCAAACAATGTTTTAAAACACACTGACTATGTCCTTGTTCTAATCCTGACTAGGTCCTTCTCTATAATTGTGTGCTAAACAGTACTTTATGCTACATAAAATATGTGCCATAATTGTTAGTCTATATACTTAACGTAACTTTAATAAGACAGATTGTATAACTTGCTTGATTGAACAGAGTCTGTAAACTGTATGTAACATGTATGGATGATATGATTTTTCTGTCTGTTTTGTTTGGAGCTTTTCTCCCTGGGCCTCCTCTGAAAATGGACATGTATCCAGTCAGACTATCCTGGTCAACAAATGTAAAATAAAATAAAATAAATAGTACTGTCTCTCCAAAAAGAGGATATCATTGCTTTACTTTAACAAAAGTCAGATGGCTACCCATAAGAACTACACTTCTGAAATGAACCCTAACATTCAAAATTGTTGCCTAAAAAAGATTCCCATTTTTTGTTCAAAGAATTCAAGAGTGCACTACCCCCGTATATCCTCAGATCATTGTCAGAGTCAATCCCAGACATACATATTCTCCCCACCAAAACTGTGATGCATCAAGGACTCATTCTGCATTCTCTCTCCCAAAGTCTGGGAAGCCATACCCAAAAATTCAAAGTCAACACTTATCCTAAAAACTTCAAAAAGGCTGAAACACTATCTTTACAAGCATAGGTTCATAGGTAGGTACTAAGCTATTGGCCCTAGGGCCTATATAAGCCTAGCCAAAATGGTACCCTGGCTTTCACCACCCAAGAAAATTATTTTCTTGTGCTCCTCTCAAGCAGAGACACAGAAGTGATCCCCGGGGTGAATTTCCTATTTCTCATCCAATCATCAAGATTTTTCTTGAAGAATGCTAATGAGGAGCTCTGTTTGACATAGATAGGTAGTCTGTTTCAGAGTATGGGAAGTCTCAGGGACAGGAATCTATCCCTCCAGCATGTTCTGTTTATTGTGGTGACAAGGTTTAGGTCTCTAGAGTGTGTAACTTGGAGAGATTGAGATTTCTTTAAGTGGAGCATGTCCAACAGCTCTGGGTTTGACATAGCTTTGTATGATAGGCAGAGATCGCCTCTTAGTAGGCGATATGCGACGGAGTAAAGCTGGAGTTTTTTGAGATGGTCTGCGTAGGGCATTTGTTTGAGGCCTGTAATCCTCTTTGTGAGGTATTTCTGCAGTCTTTCTAATTGTTGTAGATGTCTTATGAAGTACATACCAAAAGGGACATTGTACCCTATAATGGGTCTAATGAGTGATGAGTAGAGGGGAACAATGACCTCTTTTTTTCTGGATGAAAATTTTTTTGTGATGAAGTGTGCAGCGCAGAAGGATTTCCTGACCACTGTGGCGATGTGATTATCAAAGGAGAGACTACTGACCACCTGTGTCCCAAGGTCTCTAATCACACTTTCAGTGTTAAGTAGACTACCGCCTATCTGGTAGTTCATGGGTACAAAGTTTTTACCAAAGAGGATGACAATACACTTTTTGGCATTGAGCTTGAGGCCATGGCTTTGACACCAGGCATCTGTCTCAGTGAGGCCCTTTAGTAGGATGTCCACATCGCTAGGAGTTTTGATTATGGCTCCTAGTTTGCAGTCATCTGTGAACTTAGTTAACCAAAGACCTTCTGTGTTAGCCTGTACTTCAGAAAAGTAGATACTAAACAGGAGAGGGCACAGGACTGAACCCTATGGTACTCCACTTTTCACTGGTCTGAATTCAGATTTGGAGTCTGCTACTTTCATAGTGTGGGTTCTGTCAGTAAGCCAGTTGGCAACCCATCTTGTGACATAGGGATTTATACCTAGTTTAGTGAGTTTATCTATAATTCCAGAGTGGGGGATGGTGTTGAAAGCCTTGGCGTGATCTGGATAGGCTGTGTGAACCACTTTATCCTCATCTATGGCTTTGGTGACTTCTTCAAAGAAGTCTATCAGGTTTAGGAGACATGATCTGCCTTTTACAAACCGGAACTGTATGGGGTCCAGAGTTTGGAGATTACCAGTGTCTTTGTTTATGAGTTCCATGATGATATGTTCCATAGCCTTGCAGACTAGGCTCATCAGGCTAATGCAGTGGTAGTTCCCAGGGTCTATCATGGCTCCCCCTTTGTGGAGTGAGATAACCATCGCAGTGCGCCATTCAATGGGCACAAAGCCTGAGGTGAGGCTATGATTGAACATGGTACTTAGGTGGGGTGCCAGTTCATTCTGTAGTTCATGTAGAATGCAGCCTGAGATGATGTCAGGTCCCATGGATGCTGTGTTCTTGGCTTTGGAGAGTGAAGTTTTTACCTGTGCAGCCATGATTACAGGAACTTTGCATTCTTCCAGTATAGAGATGGGCCCTTTAGAGGGTGGGGGTGGGGGGGTAAAAGCAGTGAACCTATCTGCCAGGATGTTGGCAATATCAGTTGGTTCTGTATATTTAGTGCCATTGTGCTGTAACTCAGAGCAGATCTGAGTGTTGCCATTGAGATTCTTGACAGAGCTATAGAATGCTTTGTGGTTGTCTTTAGAATCAGTGACAATTTTGTTTTCATAACTAGCTTTGGAGGGTTTTATGAGGGATCTCAGCTTCTTACTGAGGCTGACCATGGAGTTCCTCCAATCATGCTCATAAATATTTCCATTATGGAAGGTCTCCATCTCCTGGCATACACTTCTGCATAGCAAATTATACTTCCCAAGGTAACTTCTCCAGCAGCATCAGCTAATTTAATTATCCTGTCTTATGACCAAACATCCCAACAAAACCAAATTGATGCTATTCACAAACTACAAATCAGCTCAGCCCCCCATCCCATTCATTATCTACTCCCAAAACAGCACCAAAATCGAACCAGTAGACCACACCAAACTACTAGGAGTAATAATAGACAGCGCACACAAATTTAATACACACATTACCCAGACAATCAAAAAGGTTCACATCAAACTTGGCTTACTTTATAGAACCAGACCTTACCTCACTTATGCCTCAAAACAAGCCATAGCCAGAACACATCTACTATTTACCCTGTTATATGCATCCCCAGTTTTTATAAACATAAGAAAAACTGACATGCACAAATTAGAATCCTACTATAATAAAAGTTCACATCAAACTTGGCTTACTTTATAATAGATTTGCCACAAACCACACTAACAAATCACACCACTGCCCAGCTCTCAAGCAACTAAAATGGCTTAGACTTCCTAATCTCTTAATTCTCATCCATCTTAACATTATCCACACCATCATACACAAACCCAATTTCCCTGCCCTCAAAAGCTTAGTACAACCCTATTCCAGCAGCAGATCCCTCAGATTATCAGATAGACTTTCACTTGAGGTCACCAGAGCAAACAACAGTTATGGACATGACCTGTTTCTAAACAAATAGATAAAACACAGAACTAAACACCTCAACATATACTCGCAAAACTAACCCCTCTCAAGTCAAAAAGTCTCATCTAAGATTACCTAACAATCAGTTGACTCTGCTCCTGTACCACACCAGGAATTCAGACCTCTCAACCAATCGGGAACAAATTTCAACAAAATCAGGGACAAGTCACAAAAAAATCAGGGACAATCAGGGACACTTTTAAAATATTAATGCTATCAGCTTGAAACATTGACAGAATCAAAGCATATGAATTAATACACATTTTCTGAAGTAAAAGTCTATAACTCTTAATTATTGTCATTATTCATTAAGTGTAATTCACCACCTTTCCTCCAAAAGTCACTAGTTTTAGGAGGGATTAAGAGGGACAGAGCTAAAATTTGAGTCAAAATCAGGGACGTCCCTGAAAATCAGCGACAGTTGAGAGGTATGACCAGGATGATAATATAAAATCACTCACTCAACCCCCATTCCTACCTTCTAATTTTTTAGTCTGAAAGGTACTTTATAATGTCTTCTTCTTTCTCCGATCTTGTATTAAGCAAATGATATCAAACATTTTTTTTACATCTAAAAACACAAGTGCCTTACTATTATTTCTAATTGTACTTCAATGATTTTGCAATTTCTTTTTTATTGTACACCACTAACATGCATTGTATATCTCAGATTTGTTTTGTACTCCACAAGATATTTTTATTTTTGCTGTTTATTCTACAAATGTTGTAATGGAAAGCTTTTCTCCCAGGGCCTCCACTGAAAATGAGCCACTGGACCAGATGGAAAGTCCTAGTAAACAAATGTAAATAAATAAAAAACTAATAGTTAAGTGCAAGATACCGACCTGTATTTAGCGCTATATCGTGAGTACATCCTCTATCTAGTCTCTTCCACAGTATTGATTACTTCCATGACTTCAGTCTGCTTTTCTCCAGCATTTTTCCTTTTCCATCCTGATCAGTCCATCAGGCATTACTCCATCAGTCTATCTATACCTCTCCCAAGATACATGCTTCAAGCTATAAAAAGCTGTTCTTTTAGTCTACTTACTTTAGCTCTAAAATCCATTTCTAATACTTAAGGCTCTACACTTAATGCTAAGATATCAATTCCTTTTATCGTTATTTAACTGGGTGGACTCTTAGGACATCCACAGGGTGCTTTAACATCAAATGCCAACCATTTATTTTTATATTACTTTACCTTACCTATCTCTACCTGCTGCATTTTCAACCTGATGACTGTATCAGGCATTCCTTACATACCTCTGCTTTATGCCTCTCTGGAGATTCATGCAATACACTGCAGATACCTGAAATATTATTATAACATTAAGTTTATCCTCTCTTTCTAAATGTAAATACCACGTAAATAGTGTTTACATGCTTTAATTTCTGAGATGCCTGGTTTGAATCAGTGCTCTACCACAGTCGACAAAAATATCAAGAAAATATATTTGCATATAAATATATTTATATATGTGTAAAAGTAATTAAGTGGTTTATTGGAGTACCAGAGCTGTTTATCTGTTTTTTTTTTTAATTCTCTCCCAATACAAGATGCTTGCATTCATGTGTCACTACTGACACATTAGTGCAGCATGGGAGCGAGGGGGCTGCAACTTTCAGATGAAATATTAATTCATGCATACTCCCTTACAGTCAGTTAACTAGAAGTCACAATGCTGATTGCTGGCAGACAGGCTGACAGTTGCCTGAACCTCAGAGTCAGAGAAAATGTAAATGCAAGAAAGCAATTTAAACTGAATAAATAAAGCAGCTTTTTTTGCATTATTTGGTCTCAACAAATTGTGCCACATTCATTCTGGATAATCAGAGAAATGAAAGCCTCACATTTAGTACTGCAAGAAGGATCACAGAAACAAAAGTGTGTGGCCTGCCATCCGAGCACTGTAGGATTAAAGGATAGGAGGCACTGCACACAGCTAGTTCTGCAGGACTGAAGCAGTAAGCAGCATGAGCTTCACTGTAGGTCTGAATGAGTTAAACCAAAGGTCTGCGCGATCATTGCTGTAGGCCTGAATGAGTTAAACCAAAGGTCTGCGAGATCATTGCTGTAGGTGTGAATGAGTTAAGCCAAGGGTCTGCACGATCATTGCTGTAGGTCTGAATGAGTTAAACCAAAGGTCTGTGCGATCATTGTTGTAGGTTTGAATGAGTTAATCCAAAGGTCTGGGTGATAATTCCTGTAAGCCTGAATGAGTTAAACCAAAAGTCATCATGACCATCTCTCTAGGTCTGAATGTGTTAAACCAATGGTTTGAGCTGTTCTGCTAGAGGTAGCTAAGGTGGATGTACTTATTTTATGGTTCTCATCAATATAGCAGACAGAGGTCTTAATAAAAGACAATATTTTTGAGACATGTAAATCAGATAATTATACATAATTTCAGAGTGATTTGGTCTTCTCAGTCCTGGCCAATACTGCTAAGAATACCTAACTAACTATGTAAACAAACAAAGAAATAAATAAACCAACAAAACAAACAAATAAATAAATAAATGCAGCAAAACATGTTGTTAGTCATGTTCTTGTATATTGGGATTTTGTATAGTACATATGAGGAAGTGAATAAAGCCATATAAAGCCACACGTCTCCCTTCTTTCTCAAGTGCAGTGACTGACAAGCAATCCATAACAGAAAGTGTAGGCAGTGAGACCCCCACCCCCCCAACAAGTGAAAAGGTTACAGCTGGAAATAAATTGCAAGTAATAGAAAAATTGGCTTGGTGTAGAAACTCTTGCTTACAGTATTCTTCAAACGCATTTGCTAAGGTCATCTAAGTGATGAGGCCTAGCCAGACACCTCTTCCCACCAACAAATGTGGTGTAGATATGATTAATATAAAAGACAGATAGAAGAAAGACAGTTTCTAGGATTCAGAATCCTTTACTGCGTTACTGTAAGCAATTTTACATGATGACAGGCTATGCAGGGTGTATACAATTCAGAAACACATGTAATGCTAGCGGTAAATGCTGAGCAGCAGAGCTGGATGTTGGATATGCTAAGGCCTGTATAAACTGGTGGTGACGGGCAATATTAATAAATGAGGGATACTGTAATTGCATAAGAAATCTCATCAAAACTAAGGATACTTCAAAGAGCCAAAAACGTTCTCACCGACACAACGAAAACTACACGTGCTCCTACTTATTTCCTCCCCACACTTCTTTATGGCATTCCCATCCTTGTGAACCTTTAGGCTTCACAACAATTAAAAATTGAACAATGCAATAACAAAGTTCCTAAATTTGCAGCACATACGCCTTTCAGAACCCACCACCGTATAGCACTGAAAAACCTAAATTGGTTAGAACTGCTACATCAACTAACATATATACAATTTCTTACCACCTATAAAATTATCCAACATCCATCTGTCTATTCAACACTAAAAAACATTATACACTATGTTTCCAGTTGGTCATTCTGATCCAGTGAACAAAACCTCCTGTCTGCCTACAAATCTAGCAAATATGCTGTTCATTGTCTGTACTCGTAAAAGGTTGCCAATGGCCTGGAACTCCTTACCTGTATCCATCAAGTCTATGCCCTACCTCCAATCTTTTGGAACCACTCTGAAAGACTTCCTAGCTAAAATCTGGCTTTCTTCTTCTTGCTCAAAACCAGGATAAACTGTATCACTAAATGTGAACAAGCACCTTTTCATTCCTTATACCTCCTCACTTTCCCTTTTTCACTTACTCACTTAACTGCTATCTAATTCTCTTCCCTGACTTTCTCTCTAAATATACCATAAGCTTGTTTTCTTTCCCCCTCACTTCATATTACATTTCCTATTTGTATTAGACTAACTTACCTTTAATTTCTCTACAAACTGTCTAAAATTTCTCTAAAATTAAATGATTGTTATATACCTTGTATTGATTTTTAACCAATGTTTTCTATATTATGTCTAATTTGTTATAATTATTTAAATTGCAGATGTTTTATTTTTATTTTTGAAGATTGTAAAATTATTGTTCTTAAAATGTTTTGTAAAAATTTGAGCTTTTCTCCCCAGGCATTCCCTGAAAATGGGCTTCTACTTGGTCGGACTTTCCCGGTAATCAAATGTCAATAAATAAATGTAAATTAAGTAAACCAATATAGCAGAGCAATACAGAGATGTATAAAGATATGACGTGGTATTCTAACTGAAGAGCTACTGAATACAGTTAAATCCTCATGTTTATGATGCTGAACTGAGTAAATATATTAAAGGTTGCTGTAGCACTGCTTAATGTGTCTATGCAGGAAGGCTATTGTCATCACTATGAGCCAAAGTGGTATACGTTGTCACCCTTTGAAGCACCATATCATCCCACCACACTTAATATTTCATGGACTTCATGACCCCAAAATTGTGGACTGGCACTCTGTGGATAGAGAAAAAACATAGGACGTGGTACACATTTGTTGGCCTCATCTGTAGGTCTTTGGGAGTCACAAATTACCTATCCTAGTGGTTAGCAAGGTATGAGTGGCATTATGCATACTAAATACATGACCTTCTAATGACCAACAGTGGACACAGTTGGGGTATCACAGGCATCTGCCTTGAGAGTACTCCATCGGTTCCTTTATGCCATGCTACAGCATGTGGCAGAGCATATGTGACTTCCAGGTACTACAGAGGAGATGGCAAACACCATGTTGTGTTTCTAAGTTGTAGCCTGTTTCCCTCCCGTACTTGTGGGCTATAGAATGACCTGGGAGGAAGGTATGTGAACCAAAAATGTTAACACTTTATTTACTGCCAGGTGGTCTCTAACTCACAGGTAACATCTACAATGTATTTGCAGGCCATGCAGGCAGTTTTCACAACTGCTACATATAGCACATGTGATCTTTATCAAAGGTTTGTGAGATGAAACTTTGCCCAGGGGTATTTCATTTGCAATGCTAAATGTGCCCATGATCCCTGGTTGATGACACAGATTAGTAATGCTCAGAATGAAATATATCAGATATACAGCACTGCCATATCACAAACCAGGGTAATTTTTTAACACCTTTATTGCATTGTCACTTGTAACACAGACAAACTTATAGTTACATAAAAGCAATCAAATCATATTAACAAGTTCACATTTAAAATCCTTATACATCAAATATATTGTTATATATTGTTATATATCATATAATCTAAGCAACATTAAATAAATTATTAAATTCTTCTCTTCTCTTAGACCTCATTTATCTTCCAAAACATTTTTTCTGCCTGTATTGTTCTATTTTTATCTATGTAATTTACTCTTACCCTTTTCTAAACGGTCTATATTATATAATCAAACTTTCAAAACTTCAAATCCCATATGTTCGACAACATATGATCAAAGTTTGAAAGTTCGAATACATAATAAACCCCCCACACTCCCCCTACTTAAATATACCAACTCCGAGATCGTATTTCAGTGCAGAAAAGGGAAATTTTCCCATTCTGCACTGGGCGGCGCCATTATGCTTAACCTTTGACTACTTGAAATGTCGATCATATGGTGTCGACCATATGACATTTGACATTTCAAGCATTCGAGGTTCTAATAGGAACCCTTTCTAAAGATCCCACACCCTCTTCTATCACTGTTATGATATTCAGTAATTTAAGTATAGTTTGTTCAGATTTTTATTTTCTAATAATTGTTTTTTGACAGCTGCTAGAATTAAACTTAACAAGTTCTTATTATATCTAGTAATTCAGACTCAGTACCCCAGCTCAAAAAAATGATTTCTTTGGTTACACTCATTTGCTTGCTCAGTATTCCTCACAGAATACTCTATAGGGATTTTTCAAGTCTAACAAAGAAGAAAAAAGGGGCTCACAAGTGCTTGACAATTGTTCAAGTCCGACAACTCATTACTCTCCCAGAACATATGTTCCTAGTTACCTCTTTCTTCCTCAGGAAACCTCCAACAATTGCCATCCACCTAAGGATAAATTCTTTGGAGTCTGCTTGGGGTATAAAATTATCTAAAAAAACAGTTCATGGCAAAAATCCTAAATGTTCTAGATTCTGTATTGTATTTGGAGCCATATATATGTCCTCGTGCTGTTCCTTTGTGAGCTGCATAGCTACTCTTTCTTCCCAATCATCTGAATGATTCCTATAGTTATCGCACGATATTTTATATGCCCTACTAATTATCTCTTTTTAACAAAATCTTCCATTCTAGATTCAAATAAAAACGTAATCAGTGCAGGTCTGTCATTTAGGATTCCCCTATCCCTTTCTCTTTGTCTATACTCCAATGTCAGTCCCTGATAGGGAAGGGAATCACTAGCCTGCAATCCAAATATTGTCTTGGCCTCTTCCCATTCTATTACTGCTCCCTCTCTAATTATTTGTTCCCAATGCCTTGGTTCCTTTAACAGCTTCCTACAGTAAATTCCGGCCCAATCATGTCTACTCTCTGTACCGTAATTGCAATCTTCTCTATCAGTAGAATCTCTTTTCCTTTGTTGACTTCGTTCTTAGTACACTTTCTGCTACTTTATGATAATAATATTTTGTGTGACTGTTGATATTCTCCGTAACAATCTGTGTCCAAAATTCCATTCTTTCCTTTTTTCTGGAATTACCACCCCTCACCCTACTACAATGGTAATGCTTGGGCATGTCTTCAGGCTGCTGAAACCATATTTTCACTGTCTGGATTTATCATGGGAGATACAGAGTATGTGTGTGTGTGTGTGTGGGGGGGGGGGGGTTGCAGAAGGAAGAGTCCTCAACACACCAGACAATGGAGACTGTGCCAGATGGTAAGTCAGTGTAGTACTCACCAGCAGGGATGAACAAGCTATTAGAGGCAGGTACAGTATGCCTTGGCAGTGGCAAAGAAGAGGTAGCTAACATTACATTGCAGGACCATGTTGATGCAGAGGTGTCTCTCACAGAGGCCACAAACACATAGGTCACTGTCACAGGTGCCTTGATCAATAGCCCATCTTCCATCAACCTAACTTTCTGTTCAAGGCAGACAGCTCTTTTCTCAACAATATTTGCAATGTCTGAGGGGAAAATTGGCAGACCTGATCATACATGCAGTCCTAGTCACCCATAGCATTAGTATCTGCCAGAACATCTTTCCATGCAGAGTGTTGGTAGGTCAGATCAAAAGCATCCTCCCTGAAGAGCTACTGAGCATGTATAAGGAGGCCATGCTATTGCAGTTCATTGCACCAAGCTGCCATGCTGTAGCTATTTCGGCTTCATTGCACCTGGAATGATAGGTAGAGCAAGTTGAAGGGAGTGACTGCTTCAGGTCCAAGTTAAGGGGTGGGATTCAATTTACAATCTAGAAACAATGCAGTGTTAGCAATCAGTAAGGAATGGAAATCTGCACCCATTCAGTCATTTTGACATCTGTTATTCTACAGCTCTTTAAATGAATGAAATGAATGCTGTACTGTTGTACTGAGGCAGAGTGGACGGGAAAATGAGCAAAAAAGAAGAGTCTTTTTTTTTTGCTATTTAACTATGGAGAAGATCTTTTTAGCTTTTACTCTTCCACTTTAGTTTTGGGGCGGTGCTACCTTGGTGTCAGCCACTGCCCCGGTCACCAGTTGAGCTAGATACTGGTCTGATTTTGCCTAACTGTGTTAGTGAAGTTGCTTCGTCACCAGTGCACATGTGTTACTGCAGCTGTGTCTGCTTCACTGTAACAGCTCTAGTGTATCTGCCTCCACTCCATTGCACATGACTGTGGTAGTATCTCTGCCCTCTTAGATATCCATGTCAGGACCTTTTCTCACATCTTCATACGTGCAGATTATAGTGTGCCTCTGTCTTGGAGAGTGAGACACATTTCAGGCTGCTGCTTGATTGCAAATATATCTTCAGCTGTAACTTTACACAGTAATCTGTGCTTCAGTCATATATATGCATGTTATGTGATGGCTTTCATATTTGCATTTCAGCAATAGTAGCATTTGAATATGATGCCACTGGCTGCTGCAAGAGGCAAACAGAAGATGATAGCACAGCAAGTCATGATGTACCCTATTTCCTCTTGAAGAAATGAAGACGTTTTAATAAAAAAAAGCATTACTAATATTGATAGCCATGGTTATTATAAATATTATTTTATTTACAATTATCATTGCTATTAATGCCATTATGTGTGGTATTATGTATTGCATAACTACATTGTTGCTGTGTTTTGAATGCATTTGTTAATTTTGCCTTCATGTGTTGTTCTGCATTAACTTTGCTAGTCTTCTAATGATTAATGTAACAGCATGTAGCAAAGATTCTGAAACAAACTGAAGCAATACTCATTTCAAATATTTTTCCTAGTAGAAAACAAGAACATCCTCATCGTTTTTTACTGGTCTCTGTTTTTAGCTCACAATCAGAATGCAGGCCAAATGTCACCACTCAAAGTATAGAGCTGGACATTTGAACTAGACATTATTTCCCCCAGGGCATTATAGCGACAACAGGTCAAGAAGGTAATAAACTTATAGGATGTTGGGGGAATCTTCATGATTACAAATCCAATTAATTTCTATCAAAATATGTTTTACTAAGGAGCAATACACTCGGGAGGACGCTAACTGCACAAACTACAATTGCAGTCTAAAAGAGCCTGTCTTAGATATGTGACAGAGGACTGCTATAAAAGCACCCTCAAGTGAAATGAAGTTGTGATATTTCTTCTTAATGATTACAGGGCCTTGGTCAAACAAAGTTGTAAAACAGAGACATGTTTGCAGTGAATAAGAGGTTTGCCTAAGAAGGAAATCAGCGATGTTCTTTATGCAATTAAATCAATATTAGTTGCCTAAGGACAGTACTGTAGATCTGCATGATTTATACCAGTTGTTTGGATTTTCCAAAGAGTAAACACAGAATTCGACTACTTCTCCAGTGCTCATCAAGAAATAAGCATCTTAAAATGACTCTGCTGACCCAGATGTTCTTGGGTAGAAAATAACTTTTTTTGGACTTACAAACGTCTGTCCTTTCTGGCACTAGACTTATGTAAGTAACTTTTTCTGTCTTTTCAATGCTGCACAACACTTTTAATTAATGTCTGATCATTAAAATGCATTAATTTACTTTAATACTGTAATCAGTCATATTTATACAAGCTCAACCTAGGGCATGCCAGCTGTTTTAATTCTTAATTTAGTTTTAACCCAGAACAGTAGATTTGAAAAGTGGAAAATTGGTGCTGAGCCATGATGTTTTCCAACTATAAAAGTAATGATTAGGATGATAGGAACAATAGTAGGCAAGCAGTAAGGAGGATAATAAGATCCTTAGTGATATGCACCTTTGTGTAGACACACTTACAAACTATCCATACCTTCTCAACCACTTAATAGTACTTATCTTCATAATCGAGCAGGGCTGTATATGACAGTCATGGTATAAATGTGTATCTACCCATCCAGTCATCAATACTAGCTTTAAAGGCAGTCAATGTGGTATTTTGCTTGATCTGTATTAGCGGCTTATTCCATAGGCTCGGAATATTTTGAGTTTGGAATCTTTCATTCCAGCATTGATGATAAGTATTACATATTTGCTCTGACATTCTCTTCTAATGATGCCTCTGGTTCCTTTCTTTTAGGTTTCATTTTATTTTGTTTTCTTTATGAGGTTTGTTTGACTGGTTTAGTTAAAAAAAAACCTTTGCAGAGGTGGCCCAGTGAGAAGTTCCAACGTACTACAAATATTTTTCAAGCAGACATTTGCTAATAATACAAGAACAAACATTAAATAATATACATTGACAAGTACACATATATGTGCTTATTATATTACTTACATATGAAAGTAGTAACACCTATTACAGTATAAAACGTACATACATATTAGTAGATGTTGAATATAGAGAATTTGAAGAGGTTTATCAGTGGGGTTGTTATATAGATAATCAATCATATAATTAGTGCATAGAAATTCAAAGAAATGGAAGTTAGGGAAAGGATCTAGGCAAAGCAGAAAATGTTCATATTGTACTTAAGAACTGGGAGTAAAAAGCTGGTTTAGAGACAATTATTATTATATATATATATATATATATATATATATATATATATATGTATATATATATATATATATATATATATATATATATATATATATATATATATATATGCTCTTCTTTCAGCTTTTCCATGTTAGGGGTCGCCACAGCGGAACTCCGGTCCGCTAATGATTGGCAGTAGATTTTTTATGAGTGTCAAGGTGCCAGCTCGATGCCCAACCTTCAGCGAAGGCACACCCATTCTACAACATGCAGACTCCACACAGAAGGCGCTCCAGCTGAGAATTGAACGAGAGAACCTCTTGCTGTAAGGCAACAATGCTACCACTGCACCACCGCAGCATATATATATATATATATATATATATATATATATATATATATATATATATACACGCGCACACACACACACACACACACACACACACACACACACACACACACACACTCACACACACACACTCACACACACACACACACACACACACACACACACACACACACACACACACACACACACACACACACACACACACACATGGGCCTACTTTGATTCACTGAAAACTCATTTCACTGAACTTCAATTCACCCCAAAAAAATAGCCCCCAGCACTGTGCCCCCATCTATATATTTACTAACTCCAGGATCGCACTACAGTGGGGAAAAGGGCATATATGTTTTATTTGCCCAACAGTACTTACATTCAGTGAAATGTGATTCAGTGAAATGAGTTTTCAGTGATTTGAGCTTTCAGCAATTTGGTGTGTTTTGAAATTCAGTGAAATGAGTTTTCAGTGAATCAAAGTAGGCCCATAGATGCATACACTCACACACACAGATATATATATATATATATATATATATATATATATATATATATATATATATATATATATGCATAGCAATCATACGGTTTATAATACTGTGAGTAGTGTCACAAAATAATGTGCATAGCTGGGAGATGCTATAAACTATATATATATATATATATATATACATATATATATATATATATATATATATATATATATATATATATATATATATATATATATATATATATATATATATATATATATATATATATATATATATATATATATATATATATATATATATATGCATATATATATATATATATATATATATATATATATATATATATATATATAGATATATACTACTGTATGCCTCCCTTATTCTTACTAATCTCAAAAAGACTGATCTATCCAAGCTAGAGTCATGTTACAACAAAATAGCCCAGATTTGCCTCAGAATCTTCATATAAAACACACCACTGCACAGCTTTAAAGCAGCTCAAATGACTAGAATTTCCACAACTCTTACATTACAACCAACTTACAATGGCTCATAAAATTCTCCATCTCCCAGAGAAAACCCCTTCATTGCAAAACCTACTTCAACCCTACTCTAGCAACAGGTCTCTCCATTATAGCAATACATTCCCTCTTAAAGTAATGAAAGCCAGTAATATAGCAGGTGAATCACTCTACTCCAACTACTTGTCCATAATATGGAATTCACTACTTTCCCACATATCCTGCAGTTCTTCCTTAACACAGTTTAAAAACTCACTAATAACTCATTTCAATGCTACTTGGCTATGTTCCTGTCCTACTCTAGGATAGTCCCCACCTGCCCAGTACTCATGTAGCAGCCTTCATTCATTTTGTTTTTCTTTTGTAAATATTCCATGTGTTATTATATATATGACTTCCTTATTCAACTGTAGGTACATAAACCTTTATATATGTATCTTCTAGAATATGATGTATTTTCTGTTACCAGCATTGTTCTCATTATTTATTTATTTTTTTTGCATATTGTTTAAATCTATTGTGCATTGTTAGTTGATTACCTGTGGAGCTTTTCTCCCCGGGTCACCACTGAAAAAGGGACATGTCCAATGGACATTCCCAGTTAACAAAAATAAAATAAATAAATTATATATATATATATATATATATATATATATATATATATATATATATATATATATATATATACAACTATTCAGGCATTTTTGAAGATCGGTTGTAGGATATAGAATTATGAATGAATAGAAGTAGTTTGAGGGTAGGGCAACCTGAAGGTAACAGTGGCATTTAAGATGGAGATATACAAGAGCAAATCCATTGATCTGATAAGTTAAGCTTTAGTTGTGTTTTTAATAAATCTACATTCTGAATGGATTTTAGTGGTAGTGGGATGTGCTTCCATAATTTAGCCACACTATTTGAATATGGAGGATCATCTGCAGTATTAGATAATTTGGTTATAGTGATTATTAATTTTTCTGTATAGTGTAAAATTCTATTGGGGATTAGTGTTGTATTAAGTTGTTAAGGGTGGACAATTGTCTGGCTTATAAAAAAGTCTGTGTGTAGTACTTCACTGAGAAAGAGCTAGGTGATGTAGTAGTTCTAACCAGTTTAATTCTCTGAAGTCTAAGTAGCTATGTGTTCCTCCGTTTATGTATTTATTTGACATTTGTTGACCGGGTTAGTCTGTCTGAGCTTGCGCACTTTTACAGTGGAGGGCTGGGGCGAAAAGCTCCAAAGTAAAGATAATACAAAAATTAGATTCATGGGACAAATAATACAAGTCTAATATTCAGAGTACAGAATAAAAAATACACAGGTTCACAAAACAAATTATACAAGAATGAACTTCCAACCAAGGACAATTTGTGCAGATAAAATATTCAAAGTACAGACAAACAAATTTGAATACAGATACAATAAAAGGTTTATGCAACAAAGGTTAATTGATGACCAATTGTAGTCCATGAAGAGATGTCAGTTAAAATGGGATTACAAGACAGAAGTGGGTATAGATGAGCATTTGGTCAGAGCAAGGTAGCAGAGATGCAGAAGAACTTGTTATTGGTGATGTAGCAAGAGAGACTTAGAAGTTAGTTTGTCAAGTAGTAATCATCATCATCTTCTTCCGGCTGTTCCCATTAGGGGTCACCACAGTGGATCATCTGTTTCCATGTCTTCCTGTCCTCTGCATCTTGCTCTGTCACACCAACCACCTGCATGTCCTCTCTCACCACATCCATAAACCTTATCTTAGGCCTTCCTCTTTTCCTGTTACCAGGTGGCTTCATCCTTAGCATCTTTTTCCCAATATACTCAGCATCCCTCCTCAGCACATGTCCAAACCAATGTAATCTTGCCTCTCTGGCTTTATCTCCAAACCTTCCAACCTGGGCTGACCCTCTAATATACTTATTCCTAATCCTGTCCACCCTCGTCACACTCAGTGCAAATCTTAACATCTTTAACTCTGCCACATCCAGCTCAAACTCCTACCTTTTTGTCAATGCCACTGTCTCCAACCCATATAACATAGCTGGTCTCACTACCCTCTTGTAGACCTTCCCTTTCACTCTTACTGGTACTCGTTTGTCACAAATCACTCCTGACACTCTTCTCCACCCACTCCATCCTGCCTGCACTCTCTTCTTCACCTCTCTTGCACACTCACCGTTACTCTGAACTATTGATCCCAAGTATTTAAACTCATCCACATTCACCACCTCTACTCCTTGCATCCTCACCATTCCTCTATCCTCCCTCTCATTCACACACATATATTCTGTCTTAGTCCTGCTGACCTTCATTCCTCTTCTCTCTAGAGCATATCTCCATCTCTCCAGGGTCTCATCCACCTATTCCCTACTCTCATTATAGCTCACAATGTCTTCTGCAAACATCATAGTCCATGGGGACTCCTGTCAGATCTCTTCTGTCAACCTGTCCATCACCATTGCAAATAAGAAAGGGCTCAGAGCTGATCCTTGATGTAACCCCACCTCCACTTTAAATGCATCCATCACTCCCACCGCAGACCTCACTGCTGTCACACCACCCTTGTACATATCCTTTACCACTCTTACATACTTCTCTGACACTCCCGACTTCCTCATACAATACTACAACTCCTCTTTAGGCACCCTGTCATATGCTTTCTCTAAGTCTACAAAAACACAATGCATTCCTTCTGACCTTCTCTGTACTTCTCCATCAGCACTCTCAGAGCAAACATCATATCTGTAGTGCTCTTTCTCAGCATGAAACCATACTGCTGATCACTAATCATCACGTCCCTTCTTAACTTAGCTTCCACTACTCTTTCCCATAACTTCATGCTGTGGCTGATCACTTTAATCCCTCTGTAGTTACTACAGCTCTGCACATCACCCTTATTCTTAAAAATTGGTACCAAAACACTTTTTCTCCATTCCTCAGGCATCCTCTCACTTGCCAAGATTTCATTAAACAATCTGGTTAAAAACTCCACTGCCATTTCACCTAAACACCTCCATGCTTCCACAGGTATGTCATCTGGACCAACAGTCTTTCCATTCTTCATTCTCTTTATAGCTATCCTTACTTCCTCCTTGCTAATCCATTGTACTTCATGATTCACTATCCCCACATCATCCAACCTTCTCTCCCTCTCATTCTCTTCATTCATCAGCCCCTCAAAGTACTCTTTCCATCTCCTCAACACACTCTCCTCCCTTGTGAGTATGTTTTCCACATTATCCTTTATCACCTTTACCTGCTGCACATCTTTTCTAGCTTGGTCTGTCTGTCTAGCCAATCGGTACTTGTTAAGTAGTAATAAGAAGGAAAATAATGGAGAAAGGTAGGTGAGGGAAAAGGGACATTCGTATAAGTGGACTGGGGACAGAATTCAGAGAGGTGTCGAGAGGAGGAGTAGAATGTCGTTGCGATACCCAGGAAGTTACAATAGTTAGCTTATTTGTGGGAAAGGAAGTAACAGATAGGAATGTGAGGGAGGGAGAAAAGGAAGGAAGGAAAAGAGGGAGGGAAGGGAGGAAGGGGAGGAGCTTAGGTGGGATAGTTGCAGTGACACCTTTTGGTGCTTTGTGTACATAATGTCTGAGAGCTGTGCTGAATTCTTGTGCATGTATGATTATAACACATTTTAGTATTATATTTTTTACTTTTGTTATAGTTCACTGCAAATGTGGCTATTTTGTTATGAATTTGCTCAGGTGTGGATAATTGTGAGATATAAAGGTTAGTGAACATTGAGACTGCATATAGGAGAGATGTCAATAAGAAAGCAGAGGCTATACATCTTCTGGCTGTGTCAGAGATGTAGGTTTTTACTCTGCATAAAGTACCTAGTTTTTGATGAGTTTTTAAACACGTGACATGGTCAGATTTTTATTGGTTATCAGTGAAGACATCTAATATTTTTCTTCTGCTTTACTTGTTCCATTATAGTGCTGTTGGCAGAGATGGTAGTGAATAGTGTTGTTTTGGTAGAAAAGTGTTGTGCGATGAAAAGTAGTAATTTAAATATTTTATTATTTAGAATTAGTTGTGTATTATTTAGCTAGCCATGTTTCAATTGATAAGGAAGATTGTTGGGCAAGGTTCTGAAGTTTAGAGAGAGAGATCTGGCAGAGTAAATTAGAGCCAAGTCAATGTACTGAACTATGATGGTATTCTTATAGCAGTGTAGAGATCATTGATGATTATGTTGAAAATAGGGGGACTAGTATAGACCCTTGCAGGACACCAGTACTTATTGGTAAGAAGCTGAAGAAATCATGTTTGCATTTCACAATGCTCATCTTCTGTCTGTGAGGTAGCTATGGAACCATTACAGTGAAGAGTTAGTGAGCACTAAGGATGACACTTTATTTAACAGTTTCTGGTGTGAGACAGTGTCAAAAGTTTTTGATAAGTCTAGGATGATGGTGAAGTCTAGGCTTCCAGCATTTCTGTGATATTGACAGTATTAACAAAATTCAGCAAAGCAGTAGTTGTGCCCAGATATGGACTGAAGCTATGTTGAATTGAAGACAGAAGCTGGTTATCTATTAAATAGTTGAGTAGTTGTATATAAATGCATTGTCTAACATTTTTGAAAGAGGAGTCTTCATCCATAATGTTACATTTCCCATTTTGCTTCCCTTCTTCAGGTTGCTATGATACACCAGAATCAGTGACATGTCAACTACTGTCTATTGCTATTCCAGCTAAGGTTGCGACTGTCACTGAGGCTGATGAGACAAGAATGAGAGTGACTTACATGGTAGGGGGCTCTAGTCCATACAAGGCACGTGGCCCACTGCAATTACCAACCCCCTGGAAGCAACAGATTTGCAGTGCTGTAGAGGTGGTGGTTGACAGGGCAATGGCAGTCTTTGTCACCATATATCAGGCTTGCTGGGAAAGCCATCTAATGTTATCAGTGACCCAGACATAGGTGTGGTCCCTGGCACCAACCTCTTGGACTCAGGACATCCACTTATTGGGTCCCAACAAAGTCTCTGGGTGGGATGGCAACTGGAAAGTTGTCTTTACCCCACCCTCTCCCTGGTGGTTTGTGTACTCTTTACCAATCTATCTGTTTATATGTCTCCCATGCCTTTCCCTTTACATTTCTACATCTGCCCTTCTTCAGCTGTTATCTTCCATGTGTGGTGGTATCACTCCTACAGACTAGGCATCCCAGCAGGTCTCTTGCAGTTTATTGCCAGATGCATTTTTCTCTTTCATCTTTTCATTATGCCTTTTACTGCTCCACTCTTCCTTTATTTTCTCTCTCTCTCTTTACATATAAAATGGAAACCTTTCTTTTAAAAAAGGGTATATCCAACTTCTCCCAAACCTACTTTACCTCACAGTTTCCATCGTGTTTCTTTTCTTGCTAGTCTCCTCTCTTGCTTTCAAGTCCTTTCCGTTGCTTTTACTAAACTAATAAAATGCCCACATTACTGGATACCCATTCATAGGCCCTATACAATGTCCGTATTTCTTTTTCCCATACTTAATGGTGTGCCACTGTATCATGGCACTTCAAGGGTCAGCTTGTACTACCTGCTCTGACATTTACTCTATTTTATTTAAGCGCAGGAACACTACTTTGTACTTCTTTGTACTCTCTCAGCTTTGTCAGTTGGCTTCACATACAAAGTTTCCTTTCTGCATCATCTAGCTCCTTGTATCCCAACTATCTGCCTGCTCATACTATATATCCCTACGTAGCTATTCATGTCTATTTACTATTGATCAAAGATATAAAGTTATGCTAGGACCACAAGCAGAACACAGTAGAAACACATTTCAGTTTTATTTAACAGTTTAGCTCTTTTGTCTAGCTAAAGGACTTCTTCAAACAGTGAAATATAAGTAGTAAAAGAGATGCTATAAAATGTAAAGAATCAAACTAAAAATGGTATAAAGCCGTAGTTAAAAATAACAGTTTGTTACTAAAATACATTATAACTTTGCAGCTCTCATTTTAAGATCTTGGTAATGGACACACAGATATTTATTCCTGGGCTGTTTCTTTATCCAAATTTAGCAGCCAGGCAAGTTCTCTGATCTCAGTTTTTAGCTCCATGCCCCCCAAGTGTCAGCTTCCAAGATACAAAACAAATATCCTTCTGTGTTGTTGTTCCTTCGGCTTTTCCTGGTTAGGGGTCGCCACAGCAGAACTCCGGTCCACTAATGATTGGCAGTAGATTTTCACAGTGGCGAGGTGCCAGCTCGATGCCCAACCTTCAACAAAGGCACGCCCATTCACGCATGTCTTTCAAATGCCACTCAACCATGGGGAGGACATGCAGACTCCACACAGAAGGCGCTCCAGCCGAGAATCGAATGGGAGAACCTCTTGCTGTGAGGCAACAATGCTACCACTGCACCACCACGGCTGTCTGTGTTGCATTCTATCATATGTCAATAAAAAGCATTAGTTTCCCTCTTTTTAGTTATATCATATAAATGCTCATATATTCTTGTTTTTGACATTTCTTTGGTTTTTCCCAACATAAAAGGAAATACAGGTTTTGCATTTGGCCAGGTAGATCAACCTTCTACTCCCAGATTTATAAAATTTCATGGGTCTTATTTTTCACCCTCCCACCTATAAGTGAGTGGTTTTACCTTTGGGTTCAATAAATGGCAGTAGCCTCAGTTATGAGTTCCTGCTTTTTTCTCAGAAATGTTTCTTACCTTCTATGTCTTTTCCACCTTCTCTTTAATGTTATTAACTCTTATGTATATAAAAACTTCCTTTTATTTGCTCTTTTATATACAAAAACATGTTTCTCATCTATTCTATTTCCTACCTTAAGAAAATGAGAAAAAATCTTCCAGTTGGTAGTCTTGGTTGTAGTTCAAGAACATACCGTTTTCAAATGTCCTTTTTGGTAAAAGATGCCACAGTGTTACAATGTTCACATAGTTTTGTTTATTGGAGTAATAGCACAAACTTTGTGCCCTACCACTGGATAATTGTATCCCTTAACTTGTCTAAAATGTTTAAGGATAACCTGTCTTTGGAAACATATTACTTAAAACTTCACACTCTTTGAAAAACATCTTATAATTTTATATTATCCTTGCCAGTCTTACAAAATGTCCTTTGACTGGGCTTTTTTTTTTGTATGTATGGATGGTTACTTGTGTAGTGGAGGTAGGAATTCGAGAATATCAGTTTCCGGTATATGGTTGAAATAAAAGTTATAGCTGTTTTGTTCTTCATAATAATCACATCCAGAAAGTATATTTCTTTATTGAAAATGGTTGTATAAATTTCAAAAAGGTATAGTAATATCAAGATATTCTATAAATTCTTTTAGCTTTTCCTTGGTCCCTTGTGTAAGAAGCAAATTTTACATAAGAATCTGGTGTAAGAAGTCTAACAGTTGGCATATGTGAAGTTAGACATATTCTGGTCTCAGATCCATAACACCGAATTAGCATACATAGGTGCACAAGCTGCCCCCATAGAAATTAATATTGCATATAGGAACAATTACTTATTTTTACTTGATTCACTTTGTTTTAGTCATACTTCCAATGCTAGTTCCTCTATGACTAGCAAAAATAGTCCTGGGGACAGGGGGTATCCTTTTGTTGCTTCCCTTTGTATTCCACATTTTAAAAGTATTTAGGTCATTTATTATACTTAGTCTACCATATAGGTTCAGAGGTTTACATTAAGGTAACAACCCTGGGGCCTTAGCCTAGCCATGGAACACAAATTTATCCCAAAAGTTATTATGTCTTAGAGGTTATTTTAAGGGTTATGTGTTAGCTAGGTAATGATTTAATGGTTGCCTCTGTCCATCAGAGACACAGATTTTATACCATGGGTGAATTTCTGATTTCCCATCCACTGGACCAGAATATGGTTAGTGAAGTGTTCTATGTCACATGGATGGGAAGCATATTCCAGAGAATGGGGATTCTTTGGTATACATATCTGTATCTCCAACATGTCCTACTTAAGTTGAAAGGAAAGTTTAAATTTTTCGGTCTAGAAGTTTAGGTGCTATTCATTCTGTGAATATACAAAAGGTCCTTTAGAGCAGGATCCAGAGATGCATTGTTTGTTAGGCATAAATCAGTTCTCAAAAGTCTGTAGGAAACAGAATAGAGAGAATAGAGAGATAGAGGTTTGAGGTGATCTGCATATGACATTGTGTTTATAGCCTGTATTCTTTCTTATTGAAACCCTTGTGGGCATTCCAGTTATAGTATGTTCCTGGTCAGTAAGATACCAAAGGGGAAATTATACTCAGTTATGAGTCTCAAGATGGCTGAGTACAGAAGTACAGTGACTTCTCTGAACCTAGATGTAATGCCCATACTTTACGTTGAGTGACACAGAATGTTTTTCTTACTATCTTAGACATATGTTGGTCAAAAGCCAGGTTACTATCTATATGAGTCCCCAAATCCCTGACTAGCATGTATACTTCTTGGGATGTTTTAGCAATGAGATAGTTTTCCTGGGTGGCTAACTTCCAAAAAGGTACTATTATGCATTTCTTGGCTTTGAGTTTACGTCATGGATTTGTCACTAGTCGTTTGTCTGTGTTAGACCTTCCTGTAAGATTTTAGTGTCGGCGGGGGGGGGGGGGGTGTTCTATGATTGCACTTAGTTTGCAATCATCTGCAAATATGGTAAGTGAAAGGCCCTTGACACTGGCTGTGACTTATAAAAAATAGATGCCAAAGAAAGCCGGACACAGCAAAGAGCCATGGTGGAGGCTACTGATGACCAGCCTCACTGTGGAGGTGGTTTCTCCAGTCTTAACTTTCCAGGTCCTGTATTTCAGCCACTTGGCTAACTAGCAAGTTACATAGGGGTTTATACCTAATTCCATGAGTTTGTTTACAATACCTGGACAGGGTATTTTATCAAATGCCTTAGCAATCTAAAGATAGGCAGCATGCATCATTTTATCCTCGTCCATTGCTTTGGTGACCTTATCAAAGAAGTCTGTCAAGTTCAGTAGACATGATCTGTCTTTAACAAAACCAAACTGGGTTGGGTCCACTGTCTGAAGGCTTCTCTTCTTATGCCATTGTTAATCAATCCCATGATAATTCCATCCATGGCTTTGCATATAAACCATTCACACTAATAGCTCTGCAGTTCTTGGGATTCATTGATGGTTCATCTTTATGCAGAGGGATTACTGTTACAGTCCTCTATTTGCATGGCATGAAGCCTGTGTGGATGCTGTGGTAGAATAACGACACCAGTCGTCCTGATAGGTCATATTTTAGGAGGCATCCTTGGATATTACCAGGGCCCATTTAAGCTGTATTCTTGGCATTAGAGCGAGCATCTAAGACCTGCTCCCTACTAATAGCTTGAGGAGTTAAGATGGTATTTCCTGAGGAGTGGTTGGGGGTGAAAGGGAAGTAAACTTGGAGCTGAATTTGTCAGCCAGAAGATTTGCTATATTTCTCAGTTTTATGAGTGTAGCTGCATTTACTAAGAGTTTGTCACACTGCTGTGTACTTCCTTCAAGGTTTTGGACAAAACTAAAGAAGACCTTATAGTTGTTGTGATGAAAATGAGAATACTGTCATCTGTGTTAGCATGTCTGGCAGAAGATTTGTGTTTATTCTCAGATTAACTTGTATTGTATGCCAGCATGTCTAATTGTGAAAATTGAAATAAGTTTTTGAAGTGATGAGTATTTCCCTGTTTATATACAAAATGTTTAAAGAATCTGTCAGCGCTTTGATACATTTATAATCACACATGTTTATGAAGGAGATTCTAAAGTATAAACTGTCTGGAAAATCAGCTGATCAGTAGATTATGTCATTAGAATGTTCATGGTTGCTATGTGATTATTTGAACATCTGATTGACCGGAAATGGAACTTTTCAAACAGCTGACCCCTATGCTTAAAATAAGACAGTTGAGACTGTTAACCTGGGCTATAAAAGACACTGCTAACGTCAGTTACATTTCTGAGCAGCTCTTGAAGAGTGGCAGTCAGTGGATACCCAAGAAAAAGGACTCACCAAAAACTGTAAGCCTGCCTTTGACTTGCTGTTATGTTTTACATTAGATCATGGACAGTATTCTCTAGTTAGATTAGGAAAGCTTAGTTATTTAAATAGAGATTTTCTAAGATGATGGACTTCTATCCTACAGTATAATTTTATATTTCTAGTGATTGAATTCTGGTGTTTATTGAAAGTTATTGATTTACATTTGTTAATAATCATTTTACTTATTATTAAATGTTTTTCATTACTTTACATTCTGGCTGGACAATTGGTGTGTTATTTAGATATTAGAGAATGTTTATACCTGCATGATACTCCCCCATGCACCTTGAATGCCTGTCTGCTTCTAGTCATAGCTATCATTTATTTTGATATTTAATTTGTAATAATTAATCACCCTTTGAAGGGCATGTAGACCTGTCTGACTCTGGTGGCAGCATTACCATTTGTAATGGGGTGAGAACACAGCTGAAAATCTGTGATAGGCTTCCCATAAGTGTTAAGAGTATGTGAGATTTAAATTTATTTTGAATGTGAGTGAGTCAAAGGTCTTAAAATGGAACACATTGTTCTGATGTATATGAAAAGGGATTACATTTGGGGTGGACAGAGGTATAAAGTCCTGTCCCAGGAAAATAGATCACATTGCTTTTGTGCTCTTAAGGGAAATTGTGGAATTTTACTCTTTTGTGCTCTGTGCTCTGATGTTTTTCCATGATGCTCCCACACTGGAGTCAGTGGTGAGGATTGAGGCACCTTAATTGTTGACATGGGTTTTAAGTGGGGAATGTGACATTAATTGCTGGCAGTCCAGTGGGATATTAACCAGATGTCACTTTTAATGGTTAGCATCTTAGTGGGATTTTTAATTGGATTCCAGTAGCCTGTGGGTAGTCATTAATGTGCGCACTCTTGACAGCCACAAGGTAAACATATAGAATTTTAATCCACCACAGTTTTATTTATTTATTTATTTATTTATTTTAGTTAGATAGCCAAAGATAGCAGGCAAGGATGTCAGCAAAATATTTTAGCAAGCTTACAAAGATCCAGTTTGTTAAGGAGTGTGAAGCCAACAGATAGGTGCTTGCCAACCTGACCAAGGAAGCAATGATTTCAGCCTTGGTTGCAGCCACAGCTCAGACCAGCCTTTCAGAGGATATCCAGTTTGGTGTTGGTGATGTGCAGTCTGCCAGGACATGACAGTCCATCTTTTCTTCAGAGAACACAAGAATCAGTCTGGAGTTAGGGAGATTGTGTCTAGAGGCCAAGGAAAGAATGTGATGCCTGGAGGCTGAGGAAACAGAAGCAGCACCAATATGAATTAGAGGCAGAGGAGAAGTGGAGCCAATTTGAGCTAGAGACCAAATGGCTGGAGACCAAAGAGAGACTGAGGTATTTAGAAGCCGAGGACAATGAGAGACAGTGTGAGAAGAATGAGAGACAGTGCCGGCATGAAGTAGAGCTTCTTACCCTTTGAAAGGGTCATGAGGGTAATGGGGAAGGAAATAACTGGACCGCAGAAGCTGTAAAGGTCAGTAAACTTTTTCCTCAGTACAAGGATGGGGATGACTTTGATAGTTTTATTCATATCTTTGAGAGGGTATGTAAACAATATGAAATTGACCGTGAGCTCTGAGTTTGGCTCCTGATTCCCTTACTCCATGGTAAAGGTGTTCACCCTGTAGCAAAGCTAAATGATGTAGATTGTTTGAATTGTGAAAAGTGAAATGCTGCTTGCTTGACTGTTTTCAACTTATACCTGAGGCATATAGAAAAAAGTTTCATGAACATAGATGCAAGGTAGATGAAAGTGTATGTAATTATATTGCTGACTTAGTAGTTACTTTCACAGATGGATGAGTGGGTATAGGGTCACCACTTTTGAGGGATTGGCAGACCGTTTGGTGAGGGGACAAGCCCTCAGTACTTTGCCTGATGACATAAGGATCTGATTAGCAGACCGTGAGTGTAACGCTGCAGAGAATTTGGGGAGAAAAAGGGATCTCTACTTGGCAAGCAGAGCCCCACTGCATAAGAAAGGATACCCATTGCTGCACGTAGCCATAAGGGAACTCATGTGAGCAGTCTAAACCACTCCAACAGAGTACACCAGTAAGGGGAGAACTACTAATCCAAGTGCTCGGTTAGGGATTAGATGTTTCAAGTGTAATCAGAGTGTACACATACCAGCCAAATTTCCATCAAGGCAAAGTGAGAAACAAAAGGTGGGGAAGCCAGTAAGTGTGGATGACTAACTGCCAGTAGTAAGTTGTTTAGAAACAACTGGGGTGCCAAATTATCACCAAAATTTCTATCTTATCTTAGTTGATGGAAAACAGGTAAATGCTAAGAGGGAAGCAGCTTCTGATATAACCATTATGAGGCCTGCAGTGGTTACAGAAGAGCAGTACATGCTTGGGCAGTCCACTCCTGTCAGAGCACTGGGAGGGACCCCGTTGCAAATACCTTTGGCTAGAGTTCATCTTGACTGGGAGGGTGAAGATGAAGCAAGCAAGTAGGTATGTTTGAGGATATTCCTGCAGATGTCCTGATATTGAATGACTTTGCTGATGCAGTACCTTGTGTACATGCAGTGACATGCAGTCAAACTTGGAGAAAGGAGTGCAGGTCTGGTAGTCTGGAAGAGAGCCAGAAAGATCTCAAACATTAAGCTGGGACTGGTGTGGTGGTTGTTTCAGAGAAGGTGCTATCTGGTAGCAGTAAGTCTGAATGTGAGCCACAGCTGCTGGTGGGTACTGATGTTCCCTTGGGCACAGCAACTATGGGGACAGAGGTGAGTAGTGGGAACCAGAGTGACAGTGATGTACAGCTGTTGGACGTGACTAGGCATCCTACAAAAGGGGAGCTGGGGAAGGACACAAAGGCAGAGTTGAGATAGGCTTAACTTATGGACCCTACATTACAAACCTTGAGGGAGAGGGCTAAGGAGGCATCTGTGGTTCAAGGAAGAGGGGTGTCTGCATACTGGAAAAAAAGGTTTGATCTACAGAGAGTGGACTCCTATAAGTTTGCTAGAAGGTGAAGTAATATGGCAGTTGGTAGTGCTTAGAGCTTACCACTTTTAGCCATAGCACATGACATTCCTTTCTTCATATGGGCATAAGACGCACTAAGACACGCATTATGCAAACTTTCTATTGGCCTGGGATTGCAAGGGATATGGTAGGATATTGTAGGACTTGAGAACATTTTATCAAACAGCATTTCAGAGAGTGGCCCTGGATATTGCGGGACCCCTGAGTACTCCATCTTGGTGATAGTAGACTATGCTACCAGATATGCTGAGACAGCAGCTCTGTTGTCTATTGAGGCAGAAAAGGTAACAAATGCTCTGCTAGAAATCTTCAGTAAACTAGGTTTTCCACAGGAAATACTGACTGACCGAGGTGCCAGTGGTAGAGGTCACTTACTTAGGACACAGAGTGGTAAAATTAGGCCAGAACCTGTCAAGGTGGAAGCTATTCAAGTGTGGCCAATTCCTGTTACTACAAAACAAGTGAGAGCATTTATAGGGACAGCAGGGTACTATAGGAAATGTGTGCCCAATTACAGTACCATAGCTGCACCCCTTACTGTCCTAACTAGGAAGAATAAACTGGACAAGGTAGTGTGGACCACCGATTGTGAATAGGCATTACATAAACTTAAGGAGATTGTGGGAGGACCTCCTGTGTTAGCCAGCCCAGATTACAGTAAAAAATTTATTGTACAGATAGATGCTTCAGAATATGGGGTGGGGGCTGTACTTAGCCAAGTTTTTACAGAAGGAAAATAACACCCACTGGTATATCTGAGCCGTAGACTACAACCTAGAGAAGAATGTTATGTAGCCATAGAGAACATGCATCACAGCCCCATTTTAAAGTTAAAAAGATTGAGTGTATATTATAGTCTATTCAAGGCTATGTTAGAGGGATGGTTTCCTTTAAATAATTATGGACCCACAGGTTTCTTATCTATTTGAATTATGTAAGCATATTTTACTGGTTGTTTTTTATCAATTAATAGTTGTGGTTAGTTCAAATTACTTAGTGAGTTTTAACTGTGTCATTCTTACAAAGTTCTTACTTTTATTATTTATTTATTTATTTATTGGCATTTGTTTACTGGGAAAGTCCACTGGGCCAAGCAGAGCCCATTTTCAGTGGAGACCCGGGGAGAAAAGCTCCACAGGTCAAATTAGTTTGAAAGTACATAATGACAAAAACAGTTAGTAAAAACAAAAGGCATAGTTCAAATGCACAATAGAATATATTATAATACAAGAGTATACAATGCAGAGAAATAAGCTCAAGGCACATATAGTAGATTGAACAGTACAATTCAATACAATTAATGCTATTTTGAAAGTATAGGATAATCATTCTTGTGATGATTATTATTATTATTCCCAAGCTCAAAGTAGACTGCTCCTACCAACCCACCTATAGAACATTAAGAAACAAGAATTTTATTCTCACCAAGTTTCAAAATGAACTTAAAGCATGCAACTGGTCAGTACTAAAAAGTCTCCCCCTAGATGAAGCAGTAGCATACTTTAACACCAAATTACTTCTTATTCTTAACTCCCATGTTCCCAGCCGCTCTATTAGAACCAAAGTTAATATTGCACCATAGCTTTCTAAAGATACCAAAACCAAAATTTCACTCAGAAACAAAGCATGGGCCACCTACCAAAAAACAAAAGCCCAATTTGATCAACTAAGATTCAGACAGCTAAGGAATGACACCAAAAAATCCATAACCTTAGACAAAAAGAACCACTACTACCATCTACTGCAAAAACACCAAAACAAACCTCAAAAGTTCTGGGCAGGAATAAACAAACTACTCCACCCAGGCCAAACCACCACTCCACCCCCCTCAGCTTTCCAGCAAAAATCCCCAGTAGACATTGCTAATAACTTCAACAACTTCTTCACAGAGACTATCCAGTCTCTAGCCAGCCAACTTTCTCTCAATGGGTCTAATTCTAATGTAGCCACACCCAGTACCCAAACATACTTTACCTTCCAACAAGTTTCTACTCAACTTATTCATGCTCTACTTAAGAAACTAAGACCCACCACCCTGGCTGCCAACCTCCTCCCAGCAGACTATCTGTAAAAGGCTGCTGACACTATAGCCTACTCCATCTCTATCTTGATCAACAGAGCTATATCTGAAGCTACTGTACCCACTATATGGAAAATCTGCCATGTCATACTTCTCCATAAAGGAGGTAGTTCCACTGAACTGTCAAACTTTAGACCCATAGCTATTCTGTTACCTCTAGCTAAAATTATGGAAAAGAGTGTACACATAGAGCTCATGCACTACCTCATACAGAACAAGCTGTTGTCCAACTTTCAGCATGGCTTTAAGCCATACCACAGTACTACTTCCAACCTCCTCTCTTTCTCTAACGTCATTAACCACAACCGCAATAATAACAAACTATCCTCAGCTCTCTTTCTAGATCTATCCAAGGCTTTTGCCATGGTTGACCACAAAATGCTTATAAATACCTTGAAGTCTTTCTCCTTAAACAACCATGCACTCCAATAGTTTCAATCCTACCTGCAGGGCAGGCAACAGGCAGTCCTATGGCAGGACAAGCTATCATCTCACCTACCCATCACATTATGAGTCCCACAGGGCTTGATACTAGAACCCCTTCTTTTCTCCATCTTTATCATTGACCTTCATTCAGTCATCCCAGATGCTACCTACATTCAATATACGGATGACTCCACTTTGATTTGTTCTGACACCTCACCAGCTACTTTATTCACTTTAACCCAAATTACCTTCAATAGAGTGGAAAAAATGGCTCTCCAATCAACATCTAATCCTAAACCCTAACAAAACTAAGTTGCTCCTCTTCTCCCCCACATGCAGGACTTCCCTGCCAACCTTCAACATAACTTCTAACAATGGCACTGTCATCTCCCCAGAAGCCCAAACTAAACTACTGGGTGTCTTAGTTGATAACAACCTGAAGTTTGATGCACATATCAATCAAACTATCAAAACCCTTAATAAAAAACTTGGCTCTCTTTACAGAATCAAACCTTTCCTTACCCCACTTGCTAGAACTGCAATTGCCCTTTCCCATCTGCTATCAGCTCTTCTCTATGCCTCACCTCTATTCTCCAACTTTAAACAAAATAGATCTTAATAAACTATCATCCTGCTATAACCACATTGCCAGATTTGCTACTGGCACAGCCTACCGGAGACACCACTGTCACAACCTAAATTGCCTAGGATGGTTTGAACTGCCAAGCCTACTGCAGTTCAACCAGCTAATAGTGGAACATAAAGTCCTTTACCAACCAGAAAATACACCTGCACTAAAAAATATTATCAGCCCCTACACCAGCAGCCGGCCACTACGATCATCCACTAGACTCCTTGTTCAAACATACAAATCCAACTATTCAGCTGGGGACTCTGTTTGCCAACTCTGTTAGAAAAATATGGAACAGACTCCCAGCTGACTTGACCCTAGAACCCTCACTAACTCAATTCAAAAACAAACTCAAGAAATACTTCAAAACTCATTGGTTATGACCTTGCACTAACCCCAACTAGTGACCTCTCTATTTCTTAGGTGCCTTACCTTCAACTACTTCTAACTTTTTTCTACCACTCCATTTCAGGAATGGTCAATTGTATAACTGCTGCTCAATGTGTCTTAAACCTAAATGTAATGTTATGTATGTTTAACTTTGAAAATAATGTTATGTTTTGTAAAGTGTTTTATAATAAGTACTTTATGTGCTAAATGTTGGTATTGCTTATGACTGCAATCTGCTTGAAACTAGCATTTACTAAATGTTCGATGTGTATTATTATCTTAGAGCTTTTCTCCCCGGGCCTCCGCTGACAATGGACATGTATCCAGTCAGACTATACCGGTCAACAAATGTAAAATAAATAAATTATTATTATTATTATTATTATTATTATTATTATTATTATTATGCACTGGCATGCTATAGTCTTGTGCTAAAGAATGAAAAACAGTCATTACAAAATAGTTTGGAAAGCTGAGACATCTTTAAAGGTTGTAATATAGACCATCATGATCCTTATTTCATGTGTTGCAATGCAATATGTATTACAGCTTTTAAAGTTATTGCAGAAAACTTGTACGCTTGCAGTTTGTTTTGTAGCTTTTTTTTAAACTGGAACAGCTAAAGCTGAATGTGGATTACAAATGATGTGACACTCTGAGTGTGCTAAATCTTTTACAGATGTAACACACTTAGTGATACTACAACTTTTATTTATTTTCTTTCTTTTTCCTCTCTGAAGCATTTATCAAAAGAAGAAAGGAATGTTTCACTTATGATGAGGCTGTTCTGATCATCAACATCAACACATTTCAAGATTCATGTCTGAAACTTTACTTGTCTTCACTCTCATTGTGAAGCTCTGGACATCCATTAGTAAAAGATACAACAAACTGGTTATTATACCATGACCCCCCAAAACGTGCACGCTGATTGGCCAGCGTGCACATTGTAAATCGAGTTATACTAATGGAAAAAGGTCTGGTCGCCCAGACTTTTTTCCATTAGTATAACTCTACTTTTAAAACACTGTCTCACTATGTTAAATGGGTTTAACATAGCGAGACAGCTTTAAAATAAGCAACGGAGATCTCCGTTGCTTATTTTAAAGCTGTCTCGCTATGCTAAACCCATTTAACATAGCGAGACAGGTTTTAAAAAAAAAGCAACGGAGAAAGCAAGATCTCCATTGCTTTTTTTACTGTTTCGCTATTTTACATGGGTTTAACATAGCGAGACAGTTTTAAAATAAGCAACGGGCATCTCCGTTGCTTATTTTAAAACTGTCTCGCTATGTTAAACCCATTTAACATAGCAAAAACAGTAAAAATAAAAGCAACGGAGATCTTGCTTTCTCCGTTGCTTTTGCCCACAGCTCTGATGTACTGCGCAGGCGCGCAGTACATCAGAACTGTTGCGGATGCCAGACATCTGCGGAAGGGCAGTAAACAGGCATTATACTATGCCATTATTTAAGAAAAGTAATAGTTTCTTTTCTTAAATAATGTCATGTATAATAGCAATAACTCACTTCTGGGTGTGGTAATGCTGTTACCCACGGTTGGCTTTGTTTGGTCCTCGGGCGCCCGGACCAAACCACGCCAACCATGGGTAAATCCAGCATTACCCACACCTAGGTGTGGGTTATTGCTATATTATTGCAGTTCCTGTTATAGTCCTCTACACCACTCTTTACTTACATCTGTACCATATTTAATATTACTTACATCTACTTACATCTGTACCATATTTAATATTACTTACATCTACTTACATCTGTACCATATTTAATATTACTTATATCTACTTACATCTGTACCAGATTTAATATTACTTACATCTATTTACATCTGTACCATATTTAATATTACTTATATCTACTTACATCTGTACCATATTTAATATTACTTATATCTACTTACATCTGTACCATATTTAATATTACTTACATCTGTACCATATATACACAACACAACTGCCTGAATACACAACACACACACATGCCTGAATACACATGTATGCATGTATACACATACATAAACATTTAACATGTACACATCTGCATGAATATATAACACACGCAAGCACTTAGACACATACATGTATGCATGCATATGCATGTGCACATATGCACAGATGTGCACACATACACAGAAAAATGAACACATACACAGATGAAGTCACACACATGCATGCAAGAAACACAACGTACACAAACGTGTGCATGTACACATGTGCGTGCGCGCGTGCACACACACACAAATACACACACATGAGCACACACACACACATGCACACACATGCACGCATGCACACACACAAACACACACACACACACACACACACACACACACACACACACACACACACACACACACACACACACACACACACACACACACACACACACACACAGACAAAACATAAGTATGAACCTTACAAACAACAGCTTTGGATTTTTGATTACAAACTCTCTTTTTATTGGGAATATTAGCAAGCACACTCCAGAAACACAACAATATTTTTTAATTTTCTGCTGAAGATACACAAGTAAGGTAAAAAGATGACAAAGTATACGAGAAATGTTCCCAGTTTTGTGAGACCTCGGTAGCAACTGTGACAGATTTTCAATCATTATGTTATTCTGCTTGTGGAAAATGAGGTTCAACAATTATGACACTGCATGTGGCATTTTAATAATGTATCATAATGTATTCAGGTTCTATACAAAATGACACTGCATGAGATGTGAAGAAGACATCAGTGGAGCTAATGCAGATAAATGACTTAAGAACATGTTGCTAAATTCATATAAGAAGTATACCTTAAGATGTGTCCCTATATGCAGTTAACTCAAACAGAAACATACTTTTGTTATTTTTATGTTGTGTTGGTGAGTTTCTGATGTAGCTTATTATATCACAAGATTTTTCAACAGATTGATTGTAGTGCTTGTGTGTGTGTGTGTGTGTGTGTGTGTGTGTGTGTGTGTGTGTGTGTGTGTGTGTGTGTCTGTCTGTGTCTATGTATTAACAAACTGTGATATTACTCTAATGAGTTATGCATACATCTATGTTCACAAACATCCACAGCTTAATATTTTGTCATTTGGTCTATTAGGGGCTAGCAAATCTTAAACTGTATCCCAACTGGTATAATAATTCAGCAGCATAGATTATAGATATCATTAAATAATGGGACTCTGAGCAAAGCGCCTACATTCTATTGTCCAGAAATCTGTAAAATCTGTATTTTTAAAGAAAGATTTAAGGAAGAGAGACCAGCATATCATCTAAGCTTTCTGTATTCATGTCTTGAAGCAGTGTTCGACTTTTATGACCTTCTACCATCAAATTGAAAATTTTCAGAGTACAAGTTTACTTCATTTATCTTGCAGCTTCTGTACTCTAATTGTCATTCCATCTAAAAATGTGAAACCTCATTATCCAGCCCTCAGGCTTTAAACTAAGCAGAGCAAACCATGTCCTATATTTGCATAATTTTATCCTAATGGTTTTCCATTAGGAAAACACACCCTTTTGCATAATAAATACCAGATAAGCTTTGCTATTATGGCAGCTTAACAGATAGCAGCTACATTCTATAAATCCTGTTCAAAGGCCTTTTATAGACCTTTAATTATAAATCTTAGGTATTTGGTGCCATCAAACCTGATACTGTTTATGATTTGAAATAAGTGTATGCGTATACCAAATGTTCAAGACATAAGAATTAAGAGAAATACAAGCCAGAACATTCTGCTTATACAAATATTATCCACTCACAGTATTCAAATAATTCCACAGATAAAACTGATTTAGAAAAGAGAAAGAAACGTAGTGATCCTCTTTTAAAATATCACTGCGTTAAAATTATCTGCTGTTGTACCAGGTGTGATTCTGAAACAGAATGGAAGCCAAGTTATGTTTAACACAGATCATTTCTGGACTTTTGTTTTCCTGGCTTTTATAAAGCTATTTAATTAGCTTTCTTCATACTTATATACTAATTTATTAGGAAAGTCTTTTGTCTTGTTATGTACCATTTTATTGACACAAAGCTGTATGTTTCTTCATGTACATATTTTGAATTGTTGATCTTACATTTTGTGGCTAAGGAAATATTGATTATTGAAGAAAATCGTGACTCTAATGTTGACATATTGCAGGTAAAGTTACAAGGTAAGCTTGATTATTTCAATATGTTTCCAGTTTTCTCTTAGTTTGTAAGACCTTGGAGAGAGCATATTTAGAGGCAGTGAAGAGGGGACAGAGGTCCCTCCGAAGTATTCTAAGACACAGACCTAGTCTCTAAAAGTAATTATTTAACCCTTGATATTTTTCTGTGATTTTCTACCTTTTTTAAATAGTGAGCTTTAAAATTAAATTTTACAACATTTTTTTTAAGTCTGAACATAGTAGGATTTGATATGTTATTATGAATCTGATTTACTATGCTTGATTTTATGATTTCCATTCTGTAACACAAGAATTATTTGACTGTTGGAGAATGACTACTAAATAAGCTAAGGTAATTACATGCTTAAACGTGCTTGTGTGGTTAAAATGGGAAAAGATGAGGTAAAGAAACATCAAAAGAGTGTACTTTTATTATACTTTTGCCCTCAGGAAAATGATCTTGCAGATACAACAGTATGTCAT
Source organism: Protopterus annectens (assembly GCF_019279795.1). Taxonomy (NCBI): domain Eukaryota; kingdom Metazoa; phylum Chordata; order Ceratodontiformes; family Protopteridae; genus Protopterus; species Protopterus annectens. Next base: position 1,080,929,478 of record NC_056725.1, read on the forward strand.
GCATATGTTTTGATGCAAAGGCTTCTTTTCAGCCACATCATGGACAGTAAACAAAATATAAATATGTACAATGCTGGAATCTGTAAGTAGTATAAAAAAAGACTCCAAGAAACATGGCAGGTAGAATTCAACAAAATGGTAAACACATACATGCACAAACAAGCAAACAGTTGGTGAGACAACTTTATATACTAGCTCAAAAAGTAATTCAAATCAGCATCCTTCTTATATAAATCTTACTTCAACCAAGTGTCTGTATACTCAGAGCTTATGCTTAAAAGTCACTTACCTTGCTGATGAATTAATTGTAAGTCATTAATTCGTACTGGTCATTAAGGCCTATAAATTTGAATTCCTCATTTTATACTGTTATGATGAACAGGACAGGACAGTACAGGACAGAGATGAAACGAGGAAACAGGCAGATGGTAGCATAGAATATGAGCAAATAAGGAATGGGCTGAATGGAGGTGGAGTAGGAAGAATAAACCTTTTTTTTTCTGGGACAGGCATCCCCTATTTTTTTTAAGAGAGATGGAACTTGAGGCAGGAAACGATAAAAGTAAGAGGAAAGTAAGAGGGGCTGGTTAGGCATCAGGGAAAGGCAGACAAAACTAACAGTGTGTGGGGGAACATAATGAGGCAGGGGGGAACATAATGAGGCAGGGGGGACATAATGCTCATGGACACATCAGACAAAGAGAAAACAATGGTGAGCAAAGGATTATTATACCAACAAGGGTGGACGTGGACACAATAGGGAGAAAATAAGGGATATTCACAGATGCAATCCCTGCCAGCTGATGTACTGTAGGAGAGAAATCAACATCCTGGTTACTAGGTCATGACTCAGACAATGGAGCCAGTGCTGGGCAGGCACACAACTCAAGAATTCACCGGGACATGTTCTTCATGTGGCCAGTGTAGGCATCCGACCTGCTGTCAGTGATATCCCCCACAATGTCTGCCACTAGTAGGTGGATGACAAAGGTGTCACATCCACTTTCACTGCAACAGGTGGGTACCAGCTTTTGGAGCAGGACTACTTGACACACATGGTGCGGGTATGGCAGAAGGTGTGGAGACATATATGGCAGGCTGCGAAGCAGATTTTCTGGGTGCTTCAGCTATCAGTAGCGGTGGTGTTGATGATGATGCTGTCATCTGTGCGGAAGCCAAGCAGGCCTTACTAGTAGTATAGGTACATGTTGGCCTGCTGCTTATAGGTTCATAGGTTCATAGGTTGGTACTAGTCTATCAGCCCTAGGGCCTATACAAGCCTAGCCATAACAATTCCCTGGCTGTTTCTTCCCACACTATTTACTTCCCTGGACCCCTGTCTAGCAGGGCAACTGACGTGATCCCCGGGGTGAATTTCTTTCTCCCATCCAATCGTCAAGGTTCCTTTTCAAGAGGACCAAAGAGGCACTCTGCTTGACATGTATGGGCAATCTATTCCACAGTCTGGGGAGTCTCTGGGACAGGAACCTATCCCTCCAGCATGTTTTGTTTATTGTGATGACAAGGTTTAGATCCCTGGAGCGTGTGGCTCTGAGGGATTGGGATTTCTTTAAGTGTTGCATGTCCAACGGCTCTGGGTTTGACATGGCCTTGTATGTTAAGCAAAGATCGCCTCTGAGTAGACGATATGCGACAGAGTATAGCTGTAGTTTTTTAAGGTGGTCAGAGTAGGGCATCCACTTTAGGCCTGTGATTCTTTTAGTGAGGTATTTCTGTGGCCTTTCCAGTTGTTGCAGATGCCTTGAGAGGTACATACCAAATGGGGCATTGTATTCTATAATGGGTCTAATGAGGGATGAGTACAGTGGGACAATGACCTCCTTTTTTCTGGATGAAAAGCCCTTAGTGATGAGGTGTGCCACATAGAAGGATTTCCTGACTGTTGTGGCAATGTGGTTACCGAAGGTGAGACCACTGTCCACCTGTGTCCCTAAGTCTCTTATCAAACTTTCAGTGTTTAGTGTACTGCCACCTATATGGTAATTCATGGATACATGTTTTCTCCCAAAGGGGATAATTATACATTTCTTGGCAGTGAGCTTGAGCCCATGGCTCTGGCACCAAGCATCTGTTTCTGTTAGGCCCTTTTGTAGAGTATCCGCATCATTTGGGGATTCAATAATGGCTCCCAGTTTGCAGTCATCTGCAAACTTTGTTATCCAGAGTCCCTTAGTTTTGGCCTGTACTTCAGAGAAATAGATGCCAAACAAGAGCGGCCCCAGGACTGAACCCTGAGGTACTCTACTTGTCACTTGTCTGGAGCTGGATTTGTAGTCGGCTACTTTTAGTCTGGGTTCTGTCAGTAAGCCAGTTAGCAACCCATTGGGTGACGTAGGGATTAATGCCCAGCTTAGTAAGTTTATCTATGATTCTAGAGTGGGGGATGGTGTCAAAGGCCTTGGCAAGGTCTAGCTACTGCATACTATAGCAAAACAAATGAAATGAAAAAATAAATAAAACAAAATGTTTGATAGCTACAAAGATGGTGAAGGAGAGAAATACAATCAGCAATGAAAACTGACTTCTGTTGTTGCTAATAATGCAGCAAACAGAATACCCTTTGCAAAGTATTAAATAATCATGAAGGTTAGAAGATTTCCTATATATATTTGCAGAGTAGCTCTAAAATTACTGCCAGCAGGATATGCAGTATTACAGAGAGAAGATCAATGGCTGGGTTTATTTAGCCAGAGTGCTGATGCTTGTAGTCAGGTATGAATTTAGATGGTATGAGAGTACTGTACATACTGAAAGCAAACATGCTGCTCAGACAGACATATTTCAATCACAGGCAATGAGCAAAGGACAGAGAATCCTACTGTAATTTGTGAAATATGCAGTAAACCATTAATAATGATGTTCTTATATATGTGGACAGCATACTGCTGCAGTGATATTACTGGACAGAAAAACAGGAAAATATACATTAAAACATTTTTTTCTGGCTCATGGAACTCCACCAACATTCTCATCAACGTGACAACAAAGAAGCTTAACATAAAGATCCACTTGTTCACTAATGGAGGAAAAACATGATGAAACCCTTCAAAAATGGCATAGTCCTACTAATATTATGTACTTATGCCAGCACTGACAGATGCGACATAGGTGTATGAAAGGTATACATTATTTTTAATGCCTACTGCTGCTATTATTAAAAGCCATTCATTTTATGACAGCATGTACACTTACTCTGGTGCTGTCTTAGGTGATCCAGTCTGCTACTGGGGATAATAAAAAAATTGATGGTGACACACAGTGGCAGGCTATTTAGGTAGCTAATCAACGTCATATTTACAGTATGAAGGTGGTGATTGCACCTTAACTTATTCCTACTATTAGTGAAGGAGGTCAGGATTGCATTGCCTCGTGTCACTGTAATGGTGACAGCATCGTTTCTTCATTTGTGGGATGCCAGTAGCAGGGGTTATAGACTTGCACAAACTATTTTAGGCATCACCCTTTTAATGTGACCTGATATAGCCCTCCTGCAGGAACCTCCAGCTGTACGTCTTATGGAGTATGCCCATCAGAATCTTGGACTCCTCCTCATACCACATCTGTGCTCTAAAAGCAGTACTGCTGTCTCCTTCTGCAGCTATGACATCCAACCAATGTTTGCTTTGGTGGTTCAGTGGTAGAATACTTCCTTCCCACGCAGAAGACCTGGCTTCATTTCCCACCCAATAAAGTCACTAATTTTGGTGTAGGAGGTTGGTATAATGGTTGTGGTCTTTACCTTACAGACACAAGGTGCAGGGTTTGATTCTTACATGGGGTAATTGGCTAGGCTTAAAATGACCCACAAGGGCAGTTAGCCTAGTACTAATCTATGATCCTATGACCTTGAAGAATCTCAGTGAATAATGTCAGGCAATTGGTGCCAAAATAGTTCTCATGCATCTCACAATGATGGGCATCGACCGATATCTCATTTGAGAGATGGATGCAAACTCAGGAAACATAGGCTTGCTGTTGAGAAGGTTTACTGTACAGTAACTCCATCTCTTGATATTTAAAGAAGGGATGACAATTCTCTCAACCCTGAAATTAACGGCTGCTGTGAGTGTGTGGAGCTGCTTGCAGGTGCTCAGGCATGTGTACTGCCTCTGTAGAAATCCAGACGAGGTTTGTCAGGTATGATCATCTCGCAAATTGAGTAATTCAGAAACAATAGTGAGATGAGCCTTAATTAGCATAATCATCATGAGCAGAGGTGTGAATCTACAATAAAATAAACACAATGAAATGCACAGGGCTTCATCTCACTATGGAAAATAATTCTGTAAACAGAGTTTGAATCCTACCAAGGGTATTTTTGAAAAAATATTCCTTCTCAAGAAGGTAACTAAGGCAAGTGCAACTTTTGCCACATCTATTTCTTTGTATAATGGGAACATTTGGTCTGCTCTTGACTCTAAGGGATGTCAGTTTGTCAGTAGTTGTAACTGTTTGACATAAAGTGTATTAATGTTTACAATGTAAGTGCATTGAATGCAGTATAATGCAGGAATGTTAGGCAGGATAGCAGACACACTCCTGAGCTGATATCTAGAGTAACATTCAATACTATTGTAATATTTTATACCTTGGACATATGTAATTAGCCACAATCTTTTTAAATGTACCATCGTAATGGCTAATTGTTGTTGCTGGTCAGTTGCAGTTATGTGTCAGTTTTGTTGAGATATATGCAGAGTACACATACATGCCTGTGATTTATTTAAAGATTGTGGCAACAGATATTTGAATGTCAGGCACGACTACATAATACAATATGACCTAATAGGCTGCTAATAGTGCAAGAATTATTGATGCCCATCTTGGAACAAGCCATTAGTTCCACTGTTTCCATACCAACAGAGTTATGCCTGAAAAACAAGGCCTCCCAAAAAAAATTGCATCTGAAGGTGCTTCCACATCCTGCCATAAACCCACGTTTACAGATTATGAGAATGAGGTGCTAATGGAGGCTCTCCATCTCCATGGGAGACAGATCTTCACTGTCCATTCTGCTGGCAATCCATTCTATGACCATTCTTGGACGAAAATTGTCAGCAATATTAATGTTGTGGGTGGCCAGGATCATGAATATGATGTGGTCCACCTCAAGTCCCTAGATATGATCCATGCTGCCACCCACAGAGCAGAAGCCCTGGCAAAGGAACATAGGTCAGCATGGGGAGGGTTGTCAAGTGAATCACCCCCTTATGGAAATAGAAGAGTTCCTCGCTTCACTTGAAGGTAGTACCACCTCCACAGAGTTGCACAGTGTTGTGTCGGATGCTAGTGCAGAGCTAGATAGGCCTCAGAGAATGTCAACTGCAGATGCCTCATGTATGTAGCCCTAGTTCATTGTACAAGAGCTACAAGCCATCATTGAATTGTAGTCTATCTAAATGTCATTAAACTTGCCTGACTTATGGTGTACAGATACACGGGGATCCACCATATCCATTTGCACAAAGTATGTGCTAGGTATTATATTTTCTTATGCATATAGTTGTAAGGATATTCGTTGCATGCATAGTTTTGGTGCTAGTCATATTTACACTGTATATATTTTTTTATTTGGTGCATTCACAAGTAATTCTTTATCTGGCTTCAGCACTGTGGCACTGCCTCTGCCTGGTGTTGGAAGATCTGTAGCCTCTGATATTGAGGTTGGGGATGAGCTGTTACAGTCAGGAGTGCAGGGTGTGTGTTTGACATGTGGAATAAGATCACCACATCCCCTACACAAACCATGGACATTATCTCCTTGTCTGTGGATACACAGGATACACAAATATTTGAAGGAGAACAGGCTTATGGAGACACTTTTGATCAGGGAAGTTTGCTGGCCCCAGTAGACAGTTATATGAATCTGCCCCTAGCACTTGTGGGCAGGATAGTTCACACAGTGGTGGTTGGCAATCATACTTGTCAGAGATATGGCTACCACCCTCATTCTATATTTGGTGTGTCAGTCGATGCAATCCAACATATGTGCAGGGCTATCATGGAGGCACAGGTGAATTCTATTACAGCTATGGCAGAGCTATTGAGGGTTATCCAGGCTGTGAATGCTGAGATGCAGGAGTGTAACTCCCATATGTGTGATTTGTTGTACTGACTAAATCACACTTTGAGTCATTCAGTACCTCCACTGGGTATTGGGCAATCTGGCAAGACCAAAGGGCTGTGTTCAGTGATAGCCATCTGCTTCATCTACATATGTTAATCAACATGACCATGGACAATCATGACCTCACTCCTGCAGTGCCATCAGTTGTGGAGATGTATATAGCCAGGAGAGGGTGTCTACATGCTAGTTGCCATCATCATGCTGGTACATCCTCAAGCAGATGGTTGAGGTCATGTAGTACACTGGCATCTAGCCTGGATCATTGTACAGCCAGTGTAACTCAAAGCAGACCCAGGTCTTGTTGATGGGGCATGCATGGGAAGCTAAATCCTCTGTCATGCATACATTACCACCTGCTTAAAGGAGGGACATACAAGATAGGCCTGGCAAAAAATTGTAAATGCCTATCCAGTTGTCAAGGTTACCATTAATGGTAGCAAGGAAATAAGCAGACATAGTTTATTTCAGTGGTGAGGATGAGATAGGATAAGAAACACTCATGCTATCATGTCCTACTAATTTATTGTTAAATATTAGGATCTTTCATATATTGTCTGAAAACCTACTTGTTATGCAAATAACATAGTAAGTCAAGAAGTGTTGGGGCTTTCATTGCACAAAAGGCTATATACATGGAGGAGTCTATAGGAGAGAGAATATATCGTGTAGCTAGATGGTATGAGTAACTAAAAGACTTGAGTTCCCTGACTTTTTTATTAACAATCTCTGGAGTCTTTCAAGTTGAGTGATATTTTTATAGGTATGCATGAAACGGAGAATTTATCCAACTATAGGGTAGGCAAGAATAGATTACAGTGGGAGAAATAATGCCTTTGTTCTCAGTGTGAAACCCTTGGTCATTAATGTGCACAGATAAAACGCATTTCTCAATACAGGGGTGACTTTCACATATAAAAAGGGAATCATTCACAGGCATTCCTGACACCATAATGGCAGAATCATTCTTGAAGGTTGTATCACCTATGTGGTATTTCAATGAATTCTTTAATTTTACTATTGTGAGCATTATGTTTTTTTCACATTTAATTTCAGGCCATTGTCTTTGGCACAGTTGTTTGGACAGTCCATTCCTTCCTAGAGTAGTTCTAAGCTAGCTGGAGCATCAAGAACAACCTCTAGTTTACAGTTCTCCATGAAGGTAGTTAGCCAAGCCAGAACCATAGCTAGCTTATCTCCAGCCTTTCTTTGAGGACCAAACTGAAGCACTGAAGACCTTCCAGAAAATCTATAGCAAGCACAAGTAATTAGCTTCAGTCAAACTACTTCAGCCATGACCAGAAATAATTCCAGTAATTCAATTTCAACTCCACCCCCTGGCAGCTTGATGAGCACACAAAAAGGGGCTTTATATTGAAGTCCAAAAAAAAAAGACACTGTTCTGTTCTGAAACTATAGCAAGCTGCTAGCTACAAATGTAATAAGTAGCTTGCTACTGTTAAATTATATCACACTGATCACTTCAGACCATCAGACATACCTGCAAATGCAGTATCGGCATTCACATACTAATATCGATGCTGTACTCCCACCCACATCCAGACTTTTACAAAATGTCTCTTATGTTGCCTTATATTTTTTCGCTGACCCTGGCAAAAATATTTATATATTGATAAATCACTGAGAATTACTATCAGTCAGTATTGACAGACATTAAAGTTTCATACTACATATTGGTCAGAAAATGGATATTGATAAAAAACTGTCATTCTGTTAATTTTTTAAGTGAATTGGAGTAATATTTAAATATTTTTTTAAATAACCAAAGAAACCAGACTGTTGAAAAGCTGCACATAGAAACAAAGACTTTTATTTACAATGTATTAATACTGAATTTGAACAAGGCATTTTCATCCAAGTATCCGTCAGACTTCATCAGACATAACATAAAACTCATTCACACTCCCATATTATATATATTTCATTTAATTGGTTAATAAATTAATTAAAACCATTAAAGACACACTGCTCACAACTATTAAAATCCCTGAAATTAAGTTTAATATTAGGTGCTATTATAAAAGTAATTGTAAATACTGTAGTAATCTATAACGTCCTGCAAATAGAACTATTTGATCATTGTGGAATAGATAAAATATGTTTTAAAGTTATAATATAAAAAATATATATAAATAAATACTTTATGCTACATGAAGAATAAATATTGTATCAACTGATTTATAAATACTTATAATTCTTGTATCAAAAATACAATAAACAACAAACACATTTAAAGCTTTGCTGATCTAAGTTTTAAAAGGGGTAAAATGGAAATAAAATCATTTAGCCCTGGGGGTCTATTAGCTTCAGAGTTATCTGCCAAAAAGTTTCTCTAAACTCGAGTTTAGTTTCCCAGGGACCCCCTCTTATTTCTCTAGGAACCATTTCAATTACTGAGAAAAAGAACTGAGCATTGTTGCATTCCAGTGTATGTCTATACTGAGCATCTGTGCTATTTTTTCTTTTTCACATCATTTAAATGCTTGTAGATTCTACGTTTTAAGTGTCTCTCTGTTTTAACCATGTAGAAGGCATCGCAAGAATCACATGTAACTAAATAGACCATGTGAATTACAATTAGAATAATTATTGTTGTGTAAGGTCTTATGCCTTGCTTCTATATATACGTCTTCACCCTGTAATATCTATTTACATTGGTTACAGGCCCCACATTTGAAAGTCCCCCTCCTTTTATGTGTAAAAACCTGTGAATTGGCTGCCTATTCCACTAAATTTTTAATATTTTGTCCTTTCCTAAAAACTAATACCTCTAAATCTGTAAATTCAGAAAATGTTTTCCATTCCCTTTCTAAAATAAATTTTACTTGATATGCGGTCCCACTAAAATTAGTCACAAAGGCCCTACCAAAATCTTCTTGGGTAGTTTTCTGTGTTGGACCTTGTTTGGATGTAACTAGGCCTGTTCCCAAAACTGGTGTGTATTTATCTTCTCTCCCTTGTATTACTTCTGTTTGTATATTGTTAATAAGGTCTATTGGATAGCCTCTATCCTTGAACATTTTTTGTAATACCACACATTCATTCTGAAAATCCTGATCGGTAGATGTGATGCAGCTTACACGGGCGTACTGCCCTTTAATAATACTTTTTTTATGAAATGAGGGGTGTGCACTGTCATAACTAATGTATGTATTAGAGAATGTTGGTTGTCTATAAACTACTGACTTGAACCCATTACCTGCATTGTGTATGGTCATGTCAAGATAATTACATTTCCCTGATGTTACCTGATATGTAAACTGAAGAAACGTTGTGGTTTGGGATAAATAGTTCATAAATTCCTCTAATGTTGCCATATCTGCTGTCAAAAAATACAGATATCATCAACATATCATGTGTATAAGTTCCAATATTGTGAGTAGGGACATATTTGTAAAAAATTATTTTCCCAAACCAATATGATGATATCTGCATAAGTGGGGGCACAACTGGCCCCCATGGCCACTCCTTGTTCTTGCCGATAAAATTCCCCCTCAAAAAACAAAAAATTGTTTGTGAGGACTAATTTGGCTAACTCCAAACAAAGAAAGAAATCATTTTCAGAAATACTTGTCTTCATTCTCAAGGCTTCCTCCAACCACAACAATCTTATGTCATGTGGAATGACTGAAAATAAATACACAATGTCAATACATAAAAATATAAGGCCATCCACACAATATTCCAGCCGGGTTCTGGCAAGAAAGTCCCAAGAGTCCTTGAGAATGTGGGAATGACCCCCAATCCCCCATATAGCCTTAAGTTTCCAGTCCAGAAATTTTGCTAATGAGGCTATTTTAGAACCTTCTGATGCAACAATTGGTCTGAATGGGGGGGTCTTCCACATCCTTGTGGACCTTGGGTATACTAAATATTGAAGGTACTCTAGGCAAATTGTTTTCTAAATATAAATACGTTTGAAAATCAATCACCCCTTGATCAAATAAATCTTTCAATGCCAGATCAAATTTTTTTATAAGCGATGTTAATTTCGTTGATGGATACCTGACTGTATTTGTTTTCATCATGTAAGAGGGAGAACATTTTTCCTTCATACAAAATTTTGTCCATAAGGACAATACCGCCTCCCTTGTTGGGTTCCATCACACGTATTTTAGGATTGGAACACAATTGGTTCGATAGGTTATTTCCTTCTTTCATTAAATTGTTCTTGATTCGGGTCTTCTCATAATTTTTGTATGTGTTTCTTACTTCCTATTCTAACACATTTTCCAAATGTTTTAATTGTGGGTATAATGGTGGATTAAAAATATTATCTTTTCTAGGAATCATAACATTTGATGTTAATAATGAAGTCCCATTGAACAACTGTTCTAAATTTATTTTTCTAATGAATAACTTGATATCTATTATTGTTTGTGACAAATTACCTTTTTTCATAGGAATATATTTGAACCCTTTCATAAATAGGCTAAATAATTTGTGTGTAACTTCCAAAGAACTATCATTGAATATATGAAATCCTTGCCAACTTAGAGCATGTGAAGTATTTTGGATATCATTTACATTAGAAACTTCAGCTCCTACCTGTATGTCCCCCCGTTGCCCCCTTCCCTCTGTTGGAGGGGAGCTTTGTAAAAATGGTTATTATTATTATTTTTCTGCCTTAATCTTTCTGATCTGCAAGGGGATATATAGCCATTATTGTCATTGTTACTATCCATCACTGGTCTGTTAGGCAGGGGTGGCTCGTGCTATCGGACTGCAGCCCTCCCACCTAGTAAAAACAAAAGAAAAAAAAAATCTGTAAAACAAGAAAACAAAAACGGAAGAAAAAAAATCATGAGTCTCAACTCCTCTGCGCATGCAAGGACACCTTAGAGAACTCAGACTGCCTTTATCAGCAGTCCGGATACAGACAAAGAGGTACCCAGAAATAATTGCTGTGAAATACCCAGGAATCTGTGCCTTGATGACTGCACAGAACAGAGGAGCTCCGGACTGCTTCAGCTGCAGGCAGAACCACTGAGGGGTGAGCTGCTCTTGCGGGACATTCACTGCTGCGCAGGCTTCATTAGTGGATTACTGCTGGACAAAGGCTTTGGGTAGGTGTTTGGTTTTGATCATGGAGTACTGCTGGACAAAGGCTTCAGGTAGGTGTTTGGTCACTGGCTGGATTGTGGGCTTCATTCGTGAAACGGGTAGAACATTTTTTACAGCAGGTAGAGGAAGGCTTTGTGACATGAATTATACCGCTGGATGAAGAAAGTGTGTGTGTGTGTGTGTATGTGTGTGTGTGTAATGCCCCAGTTGCTATATACTGGTGGCTAGAGAGAACAAATGGTGGTGGGTAGAGATACTCAGGCTTGAACTCTGTACCTTGGATGCAGGTGGCAAGGACCTGAATTACCTATCCACCACCATTTCTAAAAAAATTGCAGATTGTTGCCTCATATTTGTTCTGTTCCTCATAAAATCTGTGGTTTCTGTATCTACATTTGTCCTTGCAAAGTCTGTAGTGCAGTGGTGCACTGGTAGCATTGCTGCCTAACAGCTGCAAGTTCTCTGGTCTGATTCTTGGTTGGGGTGCCTTCTGTGTGGTATCTGCATGTCGTCCCATCTTACAAAGATGTGTCTGGCATTTCTCCCTGCTCTGCTGAAAATTGTCTTTTGTTCCGAGTCAGACTACTTTCCTGGTTAAATGTTTAAAAATAACAGGCATTTGAATTTCAGACTTCATATTCTTCAGAAAGTACATGGTAACACAAAACTGTTTATTCTAGCAGTTGTCTAAGTTTATAACATGGATATTTGACATTTGTCCCTATTTTTGGGACTGTATTCCCCCATTATTGGCTTCGTCCATGTATTTTGTGCTAAGGTTGAGAGTTATCCGTAGTGAGAACTGAATTCATTGAATGTTTGGGGCTGTATCCCCCCCCCCATTACTGGCTTTGTCCACATGTTTTTTGCTAAGAGGTTGAGAGCTATGGTGAGAACTGAATTCACTGAATATGTGCAGGGGCTGTATTCCCCCATTATTGGCTTTATTCAGGTGTTTTGTGCCAAGAGGTTGACAGCTATGATGAGAACTGAATTCACTAAATGGTAGCCATTTAAGTTCGTCTTCCTCTCTTTCACGAAACAGCTGATTTGGCATAGTGGCATGTTTCTCTGACTGTTTTGCACAGGGTCCCCTGAGTTAAAGCCGTGGCAGTGAAATGTATGGTGGCAACACAGCATTTTATTCTAGCAACTTTCCAACATTATACAAGCAATGTTTAAAATGTGTCCCTGGTTTTTGGGCTTTTGCCCCCCCCCCCAATACATTTTGAAATTTTCCAGATTTCTTGTGCTGCAAAGTTTAGAGATAAAACTGCGTGTCGAGTAGATTTTACAAGGAGCTGAGAGCTGCAGGGGAACAAAACTTTAGTGCTGCTTATTCTGACTCTGCTTGCATTGTTAATAACACAACAGGTAGTGTACTTGCTTTTGATGCAGAAGGCTGTGGGTTTTACTCTCTCAGTAAATAAATGCATTGCTGATACTGTACTGTGTTGTAAAGTGGGTGGATGCTGCAGTCCTTTTTGGCAAAGATAGCTAGAGTAGTAACTATGAACCTGTTATCAGTTTGCCATACAGTCCCTATTGCGATAGTACTAGCTTATCATTTTTTTTAATGCATGCAACATAAGCAATTTATTCCTCAAGGGCAACAGGCACTTTATTTGTAGATGAATAAACAATGACATATAATGTTGCTTGCTAGCAGCAACCTCTTCATTGTTACATATTTCTTTAATGTGGAATTATTTAGATGACTTTTACTACTTCAGAGATTGTGCATATTTACTGATACTAGTGGACTGTAGAAGGTTGAGTAGACTTTTATGATGGAAATATTCTGAACTGGGTAGTTTTGTCATTGGTGCATGTATTTTGTTTCATTGTTTACTTGAAAAATGTTCAAAACAATAAATTTAAAATGCCATCTAACAACTGTACTGTATTGTACAAGGAATATAATTTAGTACAATCAGGAAGGTGTATCAAAGAGCACATGTATGTTTCATGTGCAAGGGGCATATGATTTGAAAACAGCTCAAAGTTAATCTTTATCTGCCACTGGCAACATGTATTTTCTTTGAATGTGGGTTTCAACGCTATTTCATCGAATGTGAGTTTCAAGGGCAGAGAAGTTTAATGTTAAGCCTGTTTTCATTGTGAGACTGCATTGCTTTGTTTAGCAGATGTCTTAGTGTTTGTGCTGTAAAATGCAAAATAAAACTTTCAAATGAAATCAAAATTCTCATAGAAGTAATGCAGTATGCACATTAGTGTTTATAGTAAATGGAGTAAAATTGCCAAGTAATGGATCATTGGAATGGCTGCAGGGGGGAGGGCTCCATTCGACCATGATTTTGTGAGGGGGAAGGGCGGCAAACTCAAAGACAGCCCCAGCTGAACTATACCTCCCAACTGTCCAGATTTTCACAGAATGAATAGATTTTTGCATCTTATTTTTGGTTTGTTCCTCATAAAATTTGTGGTTTTCTAGAAAATCATTTAGGAATTAAGTCACTAAATAATGACACACTGAGTTTCAGACTTCATAACCTTCGGAAAAATGCATGCTAAATAAGACCTGTTATTCTATCAACTGCCTCAGTTTGTACAAGAGCAATTTTTAGTACTGTTTATATGTTCCCCCAATATATTTGGCCTTGTCTAGATTTATTGCATTAACAGGTTGAGAGGTACATGCAAATAAATTGCTTTATAGAATTAGGCATAGCCAAACCTCTCAACTGTCCCCGAATTTGGCTCAAAATGTTGCTCTTCCCCTAATAATCCCTCTGTAAAATAGCAATTTTGGAAGAAAACATGGAGGGTTTACAATTAAAAAATAACTGTAATAATCAGAGTTATAGATTACTTTTATTTCAGAAATGCATGTAGATTTTTTTATTTTGTCAGCTGCTCAAGTTAGCAGTACTAATATTAAAAAAGCGTCCCTTCTTTGACAGGTTCCCAACTGTATTGTGTGGCTATTTTATATTTTTGCATCACATTTTTGGTCCATTTTTCATAAAATTGTGGGTTTTTTTGGCAAATTAGTGGTAAATCATTAAAGAGTGAAGTTAGAAAATAATGACAGACATTTGAGTTTCAGATTTCATATCCTTCAGAAAATTCATACTAATGCAAGACCTAATATTCTATTATATTTCTAGGTTTATAAGAGCAATATTTAAAAATTGTCCTTATTTTTGGGCCTTTGTCCCACCTCTATGTATGGCTTTGTCCAGATTTCTTGCTCTGAGGTTGTGAGGTATGACAAATGTGTCAGGGCCATCACAGTCAGCCAGATACATTTCAAATGGTGACATACTTGTTGCACCCCACTCCCCCATGTAGTGACTCTGGATGTGTCCAAGCAAGGCAAGGAGCAGTTATGCAATGTAAATGTGCAGGGTATCCCCCCATCCAAGGTAGATACAAGTACTACAGTGGCTTTTCATCTGTTCTTGATTTTGCAGAATGGTCTGGTTTCTGTCATATTTTTGTACTGTTGATTTATGCTTATTACTCAGAAAGTGCCTGTTCATAGGTTCATAGGTTCATACTAGGCTATCTGCCCTGGGGCAATTATAAGCCTAGCCCATTTCTGTTTGGCTTACGCCACCCCTTGATTTGAGTATACTGTGCCCTTTTTAAGGTTTAGTTTACTGTGCCTCTGTCTAATAGTGACACGGGAGTAATCCCTGGGACAAACCTACGATCCCCCATCCACCTATCAAGATTCTTCTTGAAGAAATTCAGTGAGGTGCTCTGCCTCACATGAACTGGAATTCTATTCCAGAGCGAAGGGAGCCTCTGAGTTATGAACCTGTCCCTCCAGCAAGTTCTATTTATTTCTGTGCTGAGGTTCAAGTCCCTTGAGCGTGTGGCTCTAAGGGATTTAGATTTACTGAGGTGGAGCATGTCCATTAAATCTGGATTTGACATAGCTTTGTATGTCAGGCATAGATTGCCTCGAAGTAGGTGGTTTGCAACTGAGTAGAGCTGGAGTTTTTTTAACCGAGCAGCATATGGCATCTGCTTGAGACCCTTGATCCTCTTGGTGAGATACTTTTGGGGTCTTTCTAATTGCTGCAGGTGTCGGGTAAGGTACATCCCAAAAGGGGCATTGTATTCTATGATGGGCCTGATGAGGGATGAATAAAGGGGCACGATTACCTCTCTTGATCTAGATGTGAAACTCTTCGTTATGAGGTGGGCTATGTAGAAGGTCTTTCTAACCACATTGGCAATGTGGTTTTCAAAGGAGAGATTGCTATCAACTTGGGTCCCCAGGTCCCTAATAACATTCTCTGTACATAATGGGTTTCCTCCTACGTGGTAATTTGTGGGCACATTGTTTTTGCCAAAGGGTATGACTATACATTTTTTGGTATTTAGCTTTAAACCATGGCACTGGCACCAGTTATCTGTCTCTGTGAGACCTTTTTGAAGGATGTTTGTGACAGCTGGAGAGTTGATTATGGCACCCAGTTTGCAGTCGTCTGCGAACTTGGTGAGCCATAGTCCTCCCATGTTTGCCTGTACCTCGGAAAAGTATATACCGAACAAGAGTGGTCCCAGGACAGAACCCTGTGGGATGCCACTTGTGACCGGTTTTGAGTCTGATATGGCTCCAGCAACTCTCACTCTGTGGGTTCTGTCTTTGAGCCAGTTTGCGACCCATCTTGTGACATAGGGGTTTATATTTAAGCTGGATAGCTTATCTATGATGCCCGAGTGGGGTATTGTGTCAAATGCCTTTGCAAGGTCCAGATAGGCTGTGTGGACTACCTTCCCTTCATCTATGGCTTTGGTGACTGTTTCGAAGAAGTCAACCAGGTTCAAAAGGCAGGATCTGCCCTTGACAAAGCCGAACTGGGTAGGATCTAGTGTCTGTAGGTCCCCAATTTATGAGCTCCATGATGATCCTCTCCATAGCCTTGCAGACTAAGCTAGTCAGACTTATGGGGCGATAGTTTCCAGGGTCCGTAGAAGCTCCACCTTTGTGGAGTGGGACCACTGTTGCTGTACGCCATTCTGTGGGCACATATCCTGTAGTGAGGCTGTGATTGTATAGCTGTTTTATTTGAGGGATTACTTCCTCTTGGAGTTCATGTAGGACGCAACCTGGGACGCCATCTGGTCCAATGGAAGCAGTGTTTTTTGCTTTTGAGAGGGCAGCCTTCACCTGAGCATCAGAGATGTTTGGGAGGCAGCCCTCTGCCGGGATAGATACTTGCTCTTTTGGGTGGGAGGGGGTGGACAAGTTTGCACTGAACCTGTCTACCAGGATATTGGCGATGTCTGTGGGTTCAGTGTATTTTTTGTCGTTTAGAATCAACTCAGAACAAGTCTGTTGCTCTGTGTTTAAGTAGCAATGCTTTAATGACCATCAGATAAACTTGTCTGAGATCATAACATGCAAGTAAGCTTTAATAAGCATACTGTTAAAGAATTGCCAACATTGAACGCCTTTCTGTTGTTGCCATGCAGAGAATACTTAACTAGATAATGTATAAGCCTTGGGTATTGAAATGCATATGACAGTATTTGTAATAAAGGACAGGATTACATTCGTTTAAGAAGCTCATTGCACTTGTTGGAGACTTCCAGTCATCTCTGCAGGCTTTACCCATAAACTAAACAGAATGCCATTCATGTGTGGTCCATACCCTGTACAGTAATCCTTTAAGCAATGTATCTTGAGCTTGTTTCTTGTTTGCTTTTCAATTTTTACTTTGATCATGTTTTCCCCATGAAAAAAGTAGATAGTTGCTAGGCAGCAGGTCTTTTCTGGATAAGAATCATTTTTACAAGTGGGGGCATCACAGAGATTTCGACTTTCAGCATGTTACTTGGTACTTTAATAAAGCTGAATATAAATTATAATTAGAACTGCAGTGCAAGGAGAGTTGAGTGCTGCTTGTTTTTCTTATGCTTTATTTTGACTGGCATTCCAGTAATGTATTTAAAAAATAATTTATTTTTTCATGTCTCACAACCTTTTTGTTTCCATCTAGATATTAAGTAAGCTGTCGTGCAGCCAATGCATTGAAATATTTTTATTCTTTTATACTTCATTTGTCTTGATTGGACTCTCATAATGAGGGTTTGGCACCCAGGGCAGCATATTTAATTAAAGTTAGTTTTTGTGGTTTTGAGCATAGCTCCTCCCCTTTATAGTTGGCTGCACCCCTTCCCATTGACCCCACCCATTCAGCTGTGTCCTGCAGCCCCCCTTTGATTTGAAGTCACCAGGTGCCACTGCTGTTAAGTGACCCTAATTCATTACTATTTTGTTCTGATGGCCTAGGATCTTGTGTAGTGTTTCTGAATATGTTCTTCTAGGTTGTAAATTGTTGAACTGAGACCTAGGTAATGGGTATTGTTTGCCCTCCCCATATTCTTTGAGATCACAATCTAATTTTTTGCACTTTCTATTTAAAATGGCATCACATTTTTTTGTCAATGACACTCCTAATTTCATAATACTTGTCCTGTTCACTCTGCACACCAAATAACAAATCATTTTTAATACATAAATCGAGCGCATCAATTTGTTCCTGTAAAACCAACATTTCCCGTTCATTGTTTTGAATCATGGCTTTTAAAATATCTAAACCACATCTATCGAAAATGGTAATCAATTCTTTATGAAAATCAGTTCCTACTAAAACATTGTTTGGGTATTTATAAACCCTTAAGCCTTTAGGAACAATCCCATACTTTATAAATTCCCCCAGATATGCATTTTCAATATTTAAAGTTTTATATCTAGTTAAAGCCTCCTGTAATTTATTAAGACTTACTCTGTATGTGTCCATGTTTCCAACATTTGTTTGTTGCGGCATTCTTTTTAGGAATATATGTTTTTGTTGTAACCACTCATTTAGTTCCTGATGAACCAGGCCATTAGCATTGTCCATTACCCCATTCAATAGATCCTGTAAATCTGCAGAACCTTCGTGGAGCTGCAGGATTGGTGGTGTATTGTTCCATGCCTGTTCTGACTGTCCTGAGCTGTTGTTAATGGCAATAGTCTATGTTTGCTGATGTTCGCGGTGATTAAAATCTTCCTGATTCCCAGGCAAACCTGTATTTGATAGTTGCACTGCAACTCCTCGACCTATAGGAGTCAAAAATCTCCATAAGCTGAGACAGCTGATCAGAAATTCTATGTAGTTCGCCCATTTCCTGGCCCCGAGAGTCATTAGGGCTATGTAGGGCTGAATTTTGCTCTTCAACAAGCTCCATAGATCCAAAACCAAGAACTACACAAATAGAGCCAGCCCAGAAAGGTACGCCAAATAACCAAAGAATTAAAGAATTTAAATATTTTTCCTGATCTTGACCACTTGCCCCCACCCTCATTATGTTTGAGTTTGTCCAGAATTCTATAGGAGCAAAAAAAAAAGAAAAATGAAAAGAAAAGACAAAAAGATGTGTTTTACATTCCTACAATGAAGACCAAAACAAGTAAGAAGAAAAAAAAAAAGAAAGAAAACTACTTTGAAAATGTAGCGGGCTGCTTACTAGAAATAAACAAGTAGCTTACTACAGTTAAACTAGCTGCTTTAATGCTTCAGACATGACTTCAAATGCAGTTTGGGTACTCTTACAGCATTACTGACTGCTAATCATTCTTCCTGATAGCTTGCGCCCTAGGCAGTCACTCAAATTGCCCCCCCCTAGTTAGGGTTCTGACCAAAACAGCTAAAATATTGGATTATAGATCTGACCCAAACAGCTGAAATACTGGATTATAGATCTGAAAACAAAATATGAAATAGTGCCAAATAATAGGAAGCCCTACAGAGCACTGCAGTTAGTGCCTGCTACACTTATAATGCCGGTTCCATTTGTCAGCCATTTGAATATCCAACTTACGACATATGGGTTAATATTCAAGTTCATGAATTTGTTGATGATGCCACATATGGCATGGTGTCAGTGCCTTAGCTAAGTATAAATATGTGGTATGGACAACAAAACCACTCTCTCTAACTTCAGTTACTTCTCAAGATATGCAGTATGAAGACACATACAAGGTTAAGGAGGCTGACCCTACCACTGAAAAAGTCAAGTTTATATTGCTCCATAACAGCTATTTTGTTTAATCACAGAATTATTTTCTTATGTGTATTTTGATGTCCGATTTTATAGTTTTCTTATTCTATGATCATTTTATTAGGATAATTAAACTTAATTTCTATTATTGTTAACTGTTGTAACATCTTGCACCAATTTTTTAAATTTGTATTACTGTAACTATGGAACTTTGCTGTTAATTGCTGTGACATCATGGAACTTACTGTCTGCCCCAATTTGTAAATTGGACATTCTGTAACTTTATGAAACTTTTCTCCCTGGGCATTTACAGAAAATGGGTCACAGTGGCCCAGTCAGAACTTTCTGTATCAGTATTACTTAGCTCCAAAATGGTGTGATCCCTGGATTTGCAAATATAACTGATAAGACTGACTGATGGTCCCATAGTTGTCCCAGATTTCTCACTAGATCCCCCTTTGTGTTCAATATTATGATGGGAGCTCTCCAGTCTTTGGGGTGTAGCTGGTTGTTAGACACACTGAAGAGGTTTGAAAGAGGCTTAGAGAAAACATATGTAGAACTAATAACTAAGGTACTATTAGTATGAACATGGACTATAGATGTGGTGGCCTTAACTTTTGACAGGGCTAGGATAACTTGTTTCAGAGAAATCTTTTGTGGATCCATGGAATAGGGGAGAGGAAGTTAATGATATTTTTTTTTTTGAGGAAACATTAGCACTTAATTTGTCAGATAGAACATTACTATTTCTTTGGTTTCAGAATTTGCAATGTCATTTTGGATGTGTTCAGAACATTGCTGTTTATTGTTCCTTAACTTCCTAACATATTTAAGGAGGACTTAGATTTGCATTTGGTATCTTTTCCTATTTTGAGTTAATATTTTACCTTATTTTTTTATTATGTCTTTGAGCATGTTTGAAAACCTTTCTTAGGTGGGTAGTGCATGGCCACATATGCACACTTTAATTATTTTGCCATTTGGTTGTAAAGCTAATTTCAATATGTCTTATACCATAATGTTTAAATCTTTCATATGATTTGGTATGGGTATAGACAGGTTTGTGTGAAGTGCTATAAATGTAAGAGTAGAA
This sequence comes from Protopterus annectens, assembly GCF_019279795.1. Lineage (NCBI taxonomy): Eukaryota > Metazoa > Chordata > Ceratodontiformes > Protopteridae > Protopterus > Protopterus annectens. The sequence continues at coordinate 1,080,949,832 of NC_056725.1, forward strand.
CTCATAGGTAAAGGTACCAGCTCTAGAAATTAAGTTGGTCTGGTGAAGAGTACAGAGCAGAATTTACTTCATTCCCTAAGAAATTGCAAGAAGTTAGCATTTTGAAAAATCTTTGAACAGAGATGTATTAGTTTGTAGATTACAATCATTTTTTTATCAGAAATTCAGCGGTATGTGTTCAGATTTTTGTAAGGGAGGAAGATATAAATAGAGTTGTACAAACTAAAAGGGTATTTGCATGGAAAATACCCAGGATATTTTTTTCAACTTGTTAAGATGTTCACTAATTGTTATAGGTACATTGCATTTATAAAATAAATGAAATATGTACATATTGTTTTGTAGGTGAGCCAGATAATTGTCAGGTATTTGAAATTGCCTAGAATAAATGTGTTATGGTTTACAGATACGTAATTTAGGGTATTGGAATAACCATCATGGACATGGAGACAGTTCTGTAGCTGGCAATGAGACACTGCTTAACCTTGTTCACTTGAATTTTCAAAAGTTAAAATTTTGGGTAATGAAGAATTTGCCATGAAATGATGGAAGGTTCTTTGACAAAGATCGACCCTCCCCAACAGGTGTCAATGGCAGGAAAGCATGATGAATGCTGAACACAGGAATAGAAGGAGTGTTACTATTACACTGAAGCAATATGTTTGCAATTGTACATGCAAATATATGTTTGAGATGTAGAAGATCCTCTGATTCAGTCATTTTATGGAGAACTCCACAATGAGTAGCTCCAAATTGATATGTTCTGAATTAAGATTTACTGTGTCCAAGTGTCTAACAGACTGACTATGCCAGAAAAGTGTTATACTGAATGCAAAAGTGCAGACAAAAAAGGTACAAAGCATCCATGGCAAAACAAGTTGTTTCATCAGCCATTTTATCCCAGGAAGACAGATATTTTAGTCTCATTGAATGACACCAGCTACTAAGTAAATTATTAAAGGCAGTAGTCTTATGTTTGAGTCTAAGCATCATTAAAGCTAATAACAAATTGCTACTCAAGACACATGCATAGCCAGATCATCCATTGCCATAAGCATCTCCCTTTAGACGGAGTCCCTAACATCTTGTCTGTGAGTTGATAAAGCTACTTTCTGTTTTACCTGCTCCATTTTGTTTTCTATTTTAAGAAATCTACTTGACCTGGTGTTTTTGTTCTATGTGAGAGGTAGACATTTAAATTAGCTAGGCTGCACATTTCACATATTTTTCATTGGTTAAATTGTTTGAGTGATACTTAAATACATAGTGAATTTCTGGGCCTTTGTCTTTTGCTGAAAAGATTTCAAACCTGTATAAACTAAAACACTGCTGGTGATTCCTGCTGGGTGAGGAAAGTAAACCTATATGTTCTTGTGTGTGAGTCAATAAAGCTGCTTTCTGTTTTACCTGCTCCATTTTCTTTTCTGTTTTAAGAAAACAGCTTGGCCTGGTGTTTTTGTTCTATGTGAGAGATAGACATTTAATCTAGTTAGGCTGCATATTTCACATGTTTTTTCTTTCCATTGGTTAATTTGTTTTAGTGATACTTAAATACACAGTGAATTTCTAGCCCTTTGTCTTTTACTGAAAATATTTCAAGTCTGCATTAACTAAAGTACTGCTTGTAAATTCATGCTAGTTCTTCCCTGCCACCCTCCCCTTCACTGATCACTTTTTAAATCTGGTGATTTTAAGTTGCCCAATCCAACTGTAAATTAAGCTTAATAAGTTCCTCTCTTTCTACACTGTTTTTGATATCTTGAATGATTTATTTGCCTTTCCTAGTACTTATATTGAAAAAGTGCATTTTGCCTATCATTGTCTGTTCTAATGATTTACTTGCTCTGAATTTATTATCTAACTGGTTGTTGGATAAAATAGTATATTTTTTACTCTAGCAAGCACTTGTTTTTGCATCAAGAGGTCAGTGGATTTTTTCATCTAGTTCACTGGAAGGTAGCCTCATCTGTTTAGGTTGGAGAAACACTTGAGATTTCTGCATGCAGTTTTATTGGCTGGAGGGCTTATTAATCAGCTTATCTTGTTTTTAATGACTTTATAAATTCTGCACAATTTAGTGACTCTTGGCTCATTTATACAAAGTGAAGACTTTTATTGAATAATCACACCTTTTATAAGCTGTTTAAAGTATACTGCTGTATCCATATCATTAAGATTGTTTGTGGTAGCATTTCTTATGTTTTACGTTTGGTTGTGGTAGCACTTCACTTCAGACATTCCTTTACTGTTCTTTTACAATAGGAAGACTGGGATTATTCATCTAGTGGTAGTAGGTGTTTATCTGGTCTGTCTGAGCTGGGAAGCACATAAGTGGGCTCTAAGTATCTTTTTGCACTTTTCATAAATACTTTAACTTTGATTTAGCTGCACTTTAGCAGTTTCAAGAAAAACAACTATTGTCTGCTGATGCTTTAAGTAGGTATTTGAGGTAATTGTACTGTATTACATTGTATCCATTAGTTGTGTGGCTGCTGTAGGTACATTGTGTGTTTTTGTTACACTTGGGCTCCAAACCAGATATTCTACATTAAACAGGTGTTCTTCTGTACCCTTGTGGCAGAAGTGTGCTGATCCAGTCTGCCTGAGGAGGGGATTGCTAGTTGAAGGGTCATTGTGTGCTTTCCTGATTGATAGTTAGCTTAAAACTTGTTTTTCTTTGCTCTTATTTAAGCCTTGTGTTTGCATGGTGCTGCTGTTCATGCCGTGGCTGTCAGCAGTGTCCCTGTATAGAAGCAAAAGCCTAGAAGCTCAGTTTTCCCTAAACAGCTGTTAGTGAAAAACTTCCAAGCTTTTCTGCTGCTCTAGAAGCAACTCATTTGCACATTGAGCAGTGTTGCTTTATTGATCAAACTTAGCCTGCACAAAGTATAGGTCCCTGTTGTAGTCTTGGCACTACCAGCGCAATCCTGTCAAATTAACTCATTCTTTTCCCTAATAAAACATACAGTAAGAGCCTACTATCATGGATGGGTTGTTTCCCATCATCTTTCTGGCCAACTTGATAGACATGGGCATCCTGATGCAATGTAGTAGTTGTCTCATGTATACTGACAACCATTTACTCCTGAAACAAATACTTCATGTGAGAGATGTAGTTACTCTATGAATTTGGAGTTAAGACTCTCACAAAAGGATAAATTGAATGCCAAACAGTTTGTCAGCAAACATACACTTTCCACACTAGATAAAGACATGACAAATAAACCCACATATGCGGAGTTACTCACTAGTAACTTACCAAAAGAACAGAGACCTCACAAATGGAAACTACTTACACCCATAACAATGCAAAACTACCACAGCACATAGCACACACACACACACACACACACACACACACACACACACACTTCTAGGGATGCATGGCCACATATGCACACTTTAAATATTTTATTTGGTTAAAGCTAATTAATAGGGTCTTATACCATAATGTTAGACACACATGTTGTTCCTCACCAGGCTGGTAAGTGTTAATGTAAGAGTAGAACTCATAGGTAAAGGTACCAGCTTTAAGGCCAAAGCCACATGCAGAACCACCAATGTGATTTATTTGGCCGAGTGTACACAGTGTCCGGTATACTATGTAGGGATGACAAACAACATGTTTAAGGTCAGGATTCTACAGCACCTGTCTAGCATAAGAAACAAAGATCAGCACAATGCACTTTATAGGCACTTGATAGATAACCCCACACATACATTTTTATTCAAGGCCATTACTAATGTCAGTTTAGGAGCTAGAGGGGGGGATATAAAATTGCTTACTGAGACACTTGAATCCAAATGGATTATAACATTAGGATCACACAGATATCCAGGCATTAATGAAATTGTTCCTTTAAAACCTGCCTTACAAAATAGGCGGGTAAGGTATTAGGAATGTTTGTCTTTGATTGGTTGTCAGTATGTTTAAATGTAAAGACCAGTGTTATTTTGTTTGTCTGATGAAGGGTTGGAGAACCCGAAAGCGCTTACCATTGTTTGGATTGGTCGTTGTTTTTATTAAAACAGTTTTTACTTTTACAGCCTTGTCTTGCCAATCTTTCTTTTCTAGTTAGCTCCAAAATGGTGTGATCCCTGGATTTGCAAATATAACTGATAAGACTGATGGTCCCATAGTTGTCCCAGATTTCTCACTAGATCCCCCTTTGTGTTCAATATTATGATGGGAGCTCTCCAGTCTTTGGGGTGTAGCTGGTTGTTAGACACACTGAAGAGGTTTGAAAGAGGCTTAGAGAAAACATATGTAGAACTAATAACTAAGGTACTATTAGTATGAACATGGACTATAGATGTGGTGGCCTTAACTTTTGACAGGGCTAGGATAACTTGTTTCAGAGAAATCTTTTGTGGATCCATGGAATAGGGGAGAGGAAGTTAATGATATTTTTTTTTTTGAGGAAACATTAGCACTTAATTTGTCAGATAGAACATTACTATTTCTTTGGTTTCAGAATTTGCAATGTCATTTTGGATGTGTTCAGAACATTGCTGTTTATTGTTCCTTAACTTCCTAACATATTTAAGGAGGACTTAGATTTGCATTTGGTATCTTTTCCTATTTTGAGTTAATATTTTACCTTATTTTTTTATTATGTCTTTGAGCATGTTTGAAAACCTTTCTTAGGTGGGTAGTGCATGGCCACATATGCACACTTTAATTATTTTGTCATTTGGTTGTAAAGCTAATTTCAATATGTCTTATACCATAATGTTTAAATCTTTCATATGATTTGGTATGGGTATAGACAGGTTTGTGTGAAGTGCTATAAATGTAAGAGTAGAACTCATAGGTAAAGGTACCAGCTCTAGAAATTAAGTTGGTCTGGTGAAGAGTACAGAGCAGAATTTACTTCATTCCCTAAGAAATTGCAAGAAGTTAGCATTTTGAAAAATCTTTGAACAGAGATGTATTAGTTTGTAGATTACAATCATTTTTTTATCAGAAATTCAGCGGTATGTGTTCAGATTTTTGTAAGGGAGGAAGATATAAATAGAGTTGTACAAACTAAAAGGGTATTTGCATGGAAAATACCCAGGATATTTTTTTCAACTTGTTAAGATGTTCACTAATTGTTATAGGTACATTGCATTTATAAAATAAATGAAATATGTACATATTGTTTTGTAGGTGAGCCAGATAATTGTCAGGTATTTGAAATTGCCTAGAATAAATGTGTTATGGTTTACAGATACGTAATTTAGGGTATTGGAATAACCATCATGGACATGGAGACAGTTCTGTAGCTGGCAATGAGACACTGCTTAACCTTGTTCACTTGAATTTTCAAAAGTTAAAATTTTGGGTAATGAAGAATTTGCCATGAAATGATGGAAGGTTCTTTGACAAAGATCGACCCTCCCCAACAGGTGTCAATGGCAGGAAAGCATGATGAATGCTGAACACAGGAATAGAAGGAGTGTTACTATTACACTGAAGCAATATGTTTGCAATTGTACATGCAAATATATGTTTGAGATGTAGAAGATCCTCTGATTCAGTCATTTTTATGGAGAACTCCACAATGAGTAGCTCCAAATTGATATGTTCTGAATTAAGATTTACTGTGTCCAAGTGTCTAACAGACTGACTATGCCAGAAAAGTGTTATACTGAATGCAAAAGTGCAGACAAAAAAGGTACAAAGCATCCATGGCAAAACAAGTTGTTTCATCAGCCATTTTATCCCAGGAAGACAGATATTTTAGTCTCCTTGAATGACACCAGCTACTAAGTAAATTATTAAAGGCAGTAGTCTTATGTTTGAGTCTAAGCATCATTAAAGCTAATAACAAATTGCTACTCAAGACACATGCATAGCCAGATCATCCATTGCCATAAGCATCTCCCTTTAGACGGAGTCCCTAACATCTTGTCTGTGAGTTGATAAAGCTACTTTCTGTTTTACCTGCTCCATTTTGTTTTCTATTTTAAGAAATCTACTTGACCTGGTGTTTTTGTTCTATGTGAGAGGTAGACATTTAAATTAGCTAGGCTGCACATTTCACATATTTTTCATTGGTTAAATTGTTTGAGTGATACTTAAATACATAGTGAATTTCTGGGCCTTTGTCTTTTGCTGAAAAGATTTCAAACCTGTATAAACTAAAACACTGCTGGTGATTCCTGCTGGGTGAGGAAAGTAAACCTATATGTTCTTGTGTGTGAGTCAATAAAGCTGCTTTCTGTTTTACCTGCTCCATTTTCTTTTCTGTTTTAAGAAAACAGCTTGGCCTGGTGTTTTTGTTCTATGTGAGAGATAGACATTTAATCTAGTTAGGCTGCATATTTCACATGTTTTTTCTTTCCATTGGTTAATTTGTTTTAGTGATACTTAAATACACAGTGAATTTCTAGCCCTTTGTCTTTTACTGAAAATATTTCAAGTCTGCATTAACTAAAGTACTGCTTGTAAATTCATGCTAGTTCTTCCCTGCCACCCTCCCCTTCACTGATCACTTTTTAAATCTGGTGATTTTAAGTTGCCCAATCCAACTGTAAATTAAGCTTAATAAGTTCCTCTCTTTCTACACTGTTTTTGATATCTTGAATGATTTATTTGCCTTTCCTAGTACTTATATTGAAAAAGTGCATTTTGCCTATCATTGTCTGTTCTAATGATTTACTTGCTCTGAATTTATTATCTAACTGGTTGTTGGATAAAATAGTATATTTTTTACTCTAGCAAGCACTTGTTTTTGCATCAAGAGGTCAGTGGATTTTTTCATCTAGTTCACTGGAAGGTAGCCTCATCTGTTTAGGTTGGGGAAACACTTGAGATTTCTGCATGCAGTTTTATTGGCTGGAGGGCTTATTAATCAGCTTATCTTGTTTTTAGTGCCTTTATAAATTCTGCACAATTTAGTGACTCTTGGCTCATTTATACAAAGTGAAGACTTTTATTGAATAATCACACCTTTTATAAGCTGTTTAAAGTATACTGCTGTATCCATATCATTAAGATTGTTTGTGGTAGCATTTCTTATGTTTTACGTTTGGTTGTGGTAGCACTTCACTTCAGACATTCCTTTACTGTTCTTTCACAATAGGAAGACTGGGATTATTCATCTAGTGGTAGTAGGTGTTTATCTGGTCTGTCTGAGCTGGGAAGCACATAAGTGGGCTCTAAGTATCTTTTTGCACTTTTCATAAATACTTTAACTTTGATTTAGCTGCACTTTAGCAGTTTCAAGAAAAACAACTATTGTCTGCTGATGCTTTAAGTAGGTATTTGAGGTAATTGTACTGTATTACATTGTATCCATTAGTTGTGTGGCTGCTGTAGGTATATTGTGTGTTTTTGTTACACTTGGGCTCCAAACCAGATATTCTACATTAAACAGGTGTTCTTCTGTACCCTTGTGGCAGAAGTGTGCTGATCCAGTCTGCCTGAGGAGGGGATTGCTAGTTGAAGGGTCATTGTGTGCTTTCCTGATTGATAGTTAGCTTAAAACTTGTTTCTCTTTGCTCTTATTTAAGCCTTGTGTTTGCATGGTGCTGCTGTTCATGCCGTGGCTGTCAGCAGTGTCCCTGTATAGAAGCAAAAGCCTAGAAGCTCAGTTTTCCCTAAACAGCTGTTAGTGAAAAACTTCCAAGCTTTTCTGCTGCTCTAGAAGCAACTCATTTGCACATTGAGCAGTGTTGCTTTATTGATCAAACTTAGCCTGCGCAAAGTATAGGTCCCTGTTGTAGTCTTGGCACTACCAGCGCAATCCTGTCAAATTAACTCATTCTTTTCCCTAATAAAACATACAGTAAGAGCCTACTATCATGGATGGGTTGTTTCCCATCATCTTTCTGGCCAACTTGATAGACATGGGCATCCTGATGCAATGTAGTAGTTGTCTCATGTATACTGACAACCATTTACTCCTGAAACAAATACTTCATGTGAGAGATGTAGTTACTCTATGAATTTGGAGTTAAGACTCTCACAAAAGGATAAATTGAATGCCAAACAGTTTGTCAGCAAACATACACTTTCCACACTAGATAAAGACATGACAAATAAACCCACATATGCGGAGTTACTCACTAGTAACTTACCAAAAGAACAGAGACCTCACAAATGGAAACTACTTACACCCATAACAATGCAAAAAACTACCACAGCACATAGCACACACACACACACACACACACACACACACACACACACACACACACACACACACACACACACACACACACACACACACACACTCACAGTGTCTCAACAAACAAGACATAAGGAGTAACACCGCAAAACGTAATGTATTGGTCATAGGTGACTCCAATGTGAGACACACATGGATGTTCCCCTCACCAGGCTGGATAAGAACCTGATTATGGTTAGCTGCCTTTCAGGTGCCAGGATCCATCAAGTCACTCAAGCACTCAAGTCACTCAGCCACAAGTACTGGTATGTCTCTGTCATATTCCATGTTGGGGTGAATGACTTGAGACATACCTCACTAGACTATATGAAAAGAGACATGACTGAGCTCTCAGATTATGTGACACAGGCAGATATAACCCTAGCCTTAAGCATCCTTCTACCTTCTCCAAGGCTGATGCCACAATACAAACAGAAAATGATTGACTTTAACAATTTGCTTACCTTCTGGTGTCAGTCCAATATCTGTCAGCCTGGCAAGACATGGTCAACAGACCATGCTGCATTGCCACAGGTAGTCTGCACCTGTCTCCTCTAGGCTTTCAAATAGTGGCAAAGGCATTATCCACCCATATTGTGCCATTTTTAGACAGTGTCAAAATAACCAACCTCCCAACATAACAAAATCCTCTCTAGATAAACTCAAAGTATTGCTGCTTCATGCTAGGATTATAAACAAGAAAATGCACTTTCTGTAAGCACTCATCACTTTGGAAGATGCTGAAGTCTGTGCAGTCACAGAGAAATGGTTCAAAGGCACAGAAATCACCCCATCCATGCAGGACTACAATGCCATCCATACGTTCAGACCACTAACTGAGTGTGGAAGAACCAAAGGAAGAGATGTATTCATCTTCATTAAGGATAATTACACCTTGCGCCTGATTAAAGGGTATGAGTCTCTTGAGCTACTCCATGTTCAATTAACTATAGGAAAAGCACCCTACCACATCATAGCTAGATATAGGTGCCCCACCACGTTACAGGAAAAACATACTGCATACCTGGACTTACTTGCTGTGCAGCCCAACACCTTACTCATGGATGGGTTTAATTATCCTACCATTGACTGGGAAACATGCACAACCACAAAAATGCAGGCTCAGTGGTTCTGGGACTTTGTCAATGCAAATACTCTGTAACAGCTAGTCAGCACACCAACAAGAGGGTCAAATATCCTAGACATAGTACTCACTAACATGGGAGAGCATTGTCCCTCTCCTCCCATGTGATGTCCTCCCAGGTAAGAATGGACTATAAATCAGTTTCATTTGATGTACTTATAAGAACAGATACCCCATAAAGCTGAAAAATGCTTATGAATTTTTCTAAAACAAATTACCTCCTACTAAGTGATGGTAAAAGAAGTTTCAAAGCCCCCTCAAATGCTGATAACATGGACTCCTATGCAGAGGTGTACACCAATGCCCTGCATATCCAGGTAAGCAGTTGTATAGACTTGGCTGTACCTGACTGGATTAAAACCTGGTCTTGCTGAATAAACAAGCCACCCTGGTGGACCCCCAGTATAAACAGGCTATACAACCAGAGAAAGAAGCTAATGTCCAAGAACAATAGGCAACTGTCTCAACAGAGAACGAAACCCTTCTTTAGCTTAAAGAAACAAATTAGAGATCTTGCCAAGTCCTTCAAAGCTAATTACAAAGCAAAAATAGCCTCCCTAGCAAAGGATAATCACAAGGCATTCTTTAACTACATCCAAAATCTAAAAGGGAATACCCAGCTATGCACTGAACTGGTTATGGATAGCACCAGCCGTACTTATCCAGACATAATAGCCAACCTGTTAGCTGGCAGATTTGTAGAAAACTTCACCCCCGTTCCCTCCAGTCATCCTCCAAAGTATACATGCCACCATGCCTCAACATCCCCCACAGTATACCTGCTACCATTCCTCACCCTATTATCTCAAGACAGCAGGTTATCTTGGTGCACTCAAAGGGGAAAAACATGGCATCAATGGGACCAGACAACATCCCAGGTTTCCATTTAAACAACTTGAAACATGACTAGCAGACCCACTTGGATCCCTGTTTAACCATAGCCTAAGAACTGGCTATGTTATGGTAGAATGGAGGACAGCAACACTAATCCCTCAGCATAAAGGGGGGACCATCAACTGATCCCGGGAATTATAGGCCCATAAGCTTGACTAGCTTCATCTGCAAGGCCATGGAAAGAATCATTATGGACCTTATTAACAAGGATATAGATAATCTCCAAACTCTGGGCCAAACCCAGCTCAACTTTGTTAAAGGTAGATAATGCCTGTTAAACATGGTTGAGTTCTTTGACAAAGTTATCAAGCCCTTGGATGAGGGAAAGAGCAATGCAAACAACCTATCTTGACCTAGCCAAGGCATTTGACATAATCCTCCACTGAGGTAATATAGAGATCTTCCCCCATTTGGGAAATAACCCCTACATTATGAGATAGGTAGCCAGCTGGCTTACTGACATGACACATACTGTCAGTGGTTGACTTCACCTCTAGAAAAAAAAACAGCCACCAGTGGTGTGCCAAAGGGTTCTATGCTGTGCCCCGTACTGTTCAGAATTTATTTTTCAGATGTCCAGCCAAACTTGGATGGCCTGTGGCTGACCAACTTCACTGACAACTGCAAATTGGGAGCAATCATTGAGTCTCCCAATTACATTAATATACTGCAGACAAGGTTAATGCAGATAAATTGGTGCCAAAGCTAGATTAAATATAACACAAAAATGCATCATTTTTCCCTCTGGGAAAGCTGACATCCCTGCTAATTACATTGTAGACAGTACCCTGTTAAGTGTAGACTCACTAGTATGTTATCTGGGTACTCACGGTGATAGCAATCTAAATTTTGACCACCACATACCCACAGTAGTAAGGAATCCTTCTATGTGGCATATCTACTAAATAAAAGCATCACATCTAGATCTAAGAATGTTTTAATTCCATTATACTTGGCCATCATTAGACCAGTCATTGAGTACAATGCTCCCTTTTGCATGTACCTCACCAGACACCCGATAACAATTGGAGAGACCACAATATTTTCTCTCCAAGAAATTACAATGTACACAAAATAAGGCTTATGAGGGAAGACTAAACACCCTGTCACTGTATTTGGTCTCCTAAGAGGTGACCTGTTCCTAGCTTACAGGGTAGTCTCTGACCTAGCCTTGATGGAAATGTTGCACATTTGTAAGTCAAATTGGAGGAGAGTCACTAGCTCCAGGAATCTTAACATAGCCTCTGACATGAACAGGTCATGCTGGAGAGATAGATGCATCTCCCAGAGACTTCCACAAGCTTCCAGTTCATGTGAAACAGAGCCCCTCCCTGACTCTCTTCAAATGCAACCTAAATCAATGGATGGGTGACCACAGTTTCATTCCTGGGTTAGTGCCCTTGTCCCTCCTAGACAGAGAAAGTTGGTATTAACTATTATAGACCCTTACCTCTGCGAACTTCACTCACCTAACCACTGACAACTGGCACAGGTCTGGATAAATGTGACTAGGCTTGTAAGGTCTCTAGGGCCATTAACCTAGTAACCTCCTATGAACCTATGAACATCACGAAGCCCAGTGTTTGTCAGCACAAGTTCACTGTATTTGTCATGAAATCTGGATATTAGATCCCTGGCATCATCCAGGATCCTCCTTGTGGAAAGGCAGATAATTCTTACCTTGTTCATCCTAATGAAGTGGTGACTGTGTGCTCGATAACACTCACCAATTAAATAAACATTAAGTTGCATGGTTGTAGATGTAATGTGCTTTAAAGGGATGAGATCTCTTCCACTGTGACTCACAGAACTATTTGTGATATCTGCAGAAGTCTGTAGTGTTCCTGGTGCTGTACTTATCTGGTCTTGTGGTTTCTTAGCCCTGTTTCTGAGAATATTTTATTTATTGTATTTTATTTTGACATTTGTTAACCAAGTTAGTCCAACTGAGTGCAAGCCCATTTTCAGCCAAAGCCCATTGAGAAAAGCTCCATAAGACATAGTGACATGCAGTAAATATTAAAGAAAAATATGGTAAAAGACATGCAGCTGAGAATAAATCATAAGTAGAGCAAGCAAGTTTTTAATACAATTTGTTAGAATTAAAATAGATCTGAAAATCTGAAAATATAATTTGTTAGGGATGCATAGCAGAATCATGCATGCCTACTAGTGATATGGTGAGACAAGCTATTAAGGGAAGGTCAGGAAATATAAGCACAGTAGGACAAAAAGAGGGAGAGTCAAGGGAGAGAGGGGGTAACTAGAACAAATAATATGTACCAGTATGTGGTGGATACAGAGAGAGGGGAAAGGTAAACATAGTAGGTGATATACTATAGAGTATGAAGGAGTAGTAAAGGTGGAAACAGGAGGTGGGGATGGGATTCAGAATAATCATAGGTATTAAGAGATAATGAAATCTTGGAAAGTGAGAGGATGCCTGAGGAATGGAGAAAAAGTGTTTTGGTACCGATTTTTAAGAATAAGGGTGATGTGCAGAGGTGTAGTAACTACAGAGGGATTAAATTGATCAGTCACAGCATGAAGTTATGGGAAAGAGTAGTGGAAGCTAGGTTAAGAAGGGAGGTGATGATTAGTGATCAGCAGTATGGTATTATGCCAGGAAATAGCACTATAGATGCAATGTTTGCTTTGAGAGTGTTGATGGAGAAGTACAGAGAAGGTCAGAAAGAGTTGCATTGTGTCTTTGTAGACTTAGAGAAAGCATATGACATGGTGCCTAGAGAGGAGTTGTGGTATTGTATGAGGAAGTAGGGAGTGTCAGAGAAGTATGTAAGAGTGGTACAGGATATGTACGAGGGTAGTGTGACAGCGGTGAGGTCTGTGGTGGGAGTGATGGATGTGTTTAAGGTGGAAGTGGGATTACATCAAGGATCAGCTCTGAGCCCTTTCTTATTTGCAATGGTGATGGACAGGTTGACAGACGAGATCAGACAGGAGTCCCCGTGGACTATGATGTTTGCAGATGACATTGTGATCTGTAGTGAGAGTAAGGAACAGGTGGAGGAGACCCTGGAGAGGTGGAGATATGCTCTAGAGAGAAGAGGAATGAAGGTCAGCAGGACTAAGACAGAATATATGTGTGTGAATGAGAGGAAGGATAGAGGAATGGTGAGGATGCAAGGAGTAGAGGTGGCAAAGGTGGATGAGTTTACATACTTGGGATCAACAGTTCAGAGTAATGGTGAGTGTGGAAGAGAGGTGAATAAGAGAGTACAGGCAGGATGGAGTGGGTAGAGAAGAGTGTCAGGAGTGATTTGTGACAGACGAGTACCAGTAAGAGTGAAAGGGAAGGTCTACAAAAGGGTAGTGAGACCAGCTATGTTATATGGGTTGGAGACAGTGGCATTGACAAAAAGGCATGAGTTAAAGCTGGGTGTGGCAGAGTTGAAGATGTTAAGATTTGCACTGGGTGTGACGTGGATCGACAGGATTAGGAATAAGTATATTAGAGGGTCAGCCCAGGTTGGAAGGTTTGGAGACAAAGCCAGAAAGGCAAGATTATGTTAGTTTGGACATGTGCTGAGGAGGTATGCAGGGTATATTGGGGAAAAGATGCTAAGGTTGAAGCTACCAGGTATCAGGAAAAGAGGAAGACCTAAGATAAGGTATATGGATGTGGTGAGAGAGGACATGCAGGTGGTTGGTGTGACATAGCAAGATGCAGAGGACAGGAAGAAATGGAAACAGATAATCCACTGTGGCGACCCCTAACGGGAGCAGCCAAACGAAGAAGAAGATTAAGAGCTAGAGAAGAAAAAGGGGGAGTTATGTATGGCTCTGGCAGGAGCAAATCCAGGAATTGAATAGGTTGTCTTTTAGCGTTTTTTGAAAATGTTACTGTTGGTTATGGCTTGGATGCTTAGTGGAAGTTTGTTCCAAGCAAGGACAATTGATTAGCTGTACAGAAGTTGGCCAATAGTTTTGTTGGGTTTATAAACTTCCAGAAGAAATTGGTTTGAGCTTCTAAAAGTGCGCTTGGGAGTATAGTAGGTAAGGAGGGATGTGTGAGAGAGAGAGGTAGGAAGTGGGTTTGTTGAGAATGGAGTGCATAAGGATCAGTTGGGAAAGCAGTAGTTGGGGGATTTCCAGCCAATGCAAGTCTAGGAGAGAGAGGCAGTGGTGTGAGTTATAGGGCTGGTTGGCAGCAAACCTGGCAATTTTCTTATAAGTGAGTTCTAGCTTGGTTTTCAGTGAGGTTTGCAGGTTGGTTAAGATGGGAGATGCCTACAGTAGCCTGGGAAAGAGGTAGGTAGCTATAGTCAAGAGAAAGTATAATGTCTTTAGATAGGATTTTTTTTTATTCCAGGACAAATCTCCCGAATAGCATTATTTTCTAGATTCCATTATTTCATTTTTATGCTTTGTACTACCAATAGGGAATTCAAAGTTTTGCTATCTATATACCAAGCTTGCTCAAATCAAACTAAGGTATGGAAAACTCTCCTTGATTGTATATATGCCTCTGTACAGAATTATTTTTTTTTTGTCATTTGTTGTATTTGTACTGTTATGCTATGGAGCTTTTCTCCCCAGGCCTTCGCTGTAAATGGACCTTGTTCCAGTTGGACTTTCCCGGTAAACAAATGTAAAATAAAATAAATACAAATATTCCTATAGAGCAAGCCCAGTTTATGGTATGTTTTTTATACAGTTTTGGATGTTTCTATCAAATTTTAATTGGTAATTGATAATGGTACCTAGGAGCTTTGTGTGAGCTCACATCCAATTGCTGTGTTATTAAGAGATGGGATAGTGAAAGTAGGCTTGTAATGGCTGAGGTATTTTAGGAGGAACAGGAGTTCTTTTTTATTAGGATTGAGCAGAAGTTGGTTTTTAGTTAACCGTATTTTGACGGATTTGAAGGAGTAGGTCAGTGAGATTGTCTGGGTGGACATTATTTTGGAATCATCGATGTATTGAATGAGGGAGGATTGTGGGCAGGAGGTGCAGAGATAGTTTGTGGAGATGTTTAAAAGAAGGGGGCCTAGAATGCAGCCCTGAGGTGCACCAATTTGGACATGGAGGAAATGTGAAGAGGAAGAAAGCCACTTGAAGGACTGAAGCCTATTGGTAAGGTAGCTGTATAACCACTGAAGACTAGGGTTAGTCAGACTGAGGTCAAATAGTTTGTCCAGGAGTTTGGTGTGAGAGACAGTGTCGGATGCTTTAGATAGGTCAAGGAATAGACAGGAGATGCTTTTTTTGTTGTCTTTGGCTTTGGTGATGGCATGAGTGAAAGAAATTAGGGCTGTTGGTGTGCTGTGAAGTGGGCAGAAGGCATGCTGGGTATTAGTGAGGAGTGTTTCTTGTAGAAGATAATCTAAGAGTTGCTTGGTTATGCATTGTTGTTTCATAAGAAATGGTGTGAGAGATCTAGGAAATAATTTGTTTGAAGATGGGGATATTATTACCTGGTGGAATATATAGGGCAGCAATTGCAAGTTTTTTTTATACTTGTTTAGTTTGCAATTTACTATTAGCAGCTCAGCATAGGATAGGGAGAGAGACAGACAGTGGGGACAGGTGAAGTTGACTGAAGTGGAGTATGGCAACACTGCGTCCTTTTTATGGGTCCTAACGAGGCAGAAGTTATTGCATCCAGGGGGTAGAATTTCAGTGTCAGTAATTTGGGGTTTAAGCCAGGTCTCAAAGAGAGTTACTTTGTCTGGATTTTGTTGTGCTATCCATGTGTGGAATTCAGTGACTTTGTTGATAATACAGTGGATGTTTATTGAGAGTATGGTTAAGCATTTAGAGTTTGAAGAGGGGTGGGGGGAAGTAGATGGAGTGTGAGATGAGGGGAAGAGAGGAAGGTAGGTTGTGGGTCAGAGGAGGTTTTGTTTTGGATGTGTGTCGATTGCTGTTTTAACCAGCATAGCCTAATAAGCAAGTGTAGTTTAGATAGTCTGAACTGCGGAAGAGATTTTGCTGCACTTATTGAGCATGTCATTACTTGAGATCGTAGCCGCCAGACTAATGCATTACTTGTACCTCCCAAACATTGAGTCTTGTTATGGCAAATGTAACATACTTTTGGTGAGCATAAGGCAACTGCTGCACTGTCTCCAAACTGGGCTGGTAACAAAGGGAGCAAGAGGTGATTGCATTTCTGCTTCAACTATATTTAAAGCAGACTCAGTTATAATGTAGTCTGCAGTATTGCTGCAATGCATAGTCCAATTGAAAAAAATTACACAAAACTGCACAGCTCAATACAATGCAATACAGTTAAACTTGTTTAAGCTCAATACACCACAGTACTTGTATGTGATAAAAGTAATAGGAGAAATAAAACAGGACGTAGTGTATGCAACAGAACAATATGCGCATGACAGGTACAGCTGGACCAAGCAGAGCGATAAAAAAACAAAGCAATAGAGCTAAGTTAACATGACAGACCACAATTTTTTGAGCATACCACAGTGATAAGAACATTTAAAGCACAACATTGTGAATACAGTAGACCAGTATAGTCTCTAACTTGGAACAGGGCAGAAGAAAATGAAAAAAAAAAATAAAAAGAAAAAGAAAAAAAAGAATAAACACAACTGAGTAAATAGGACAGAGCAGAACAGGCTCAGGGGGGCAAAATGTGAATAATGTGAATAATGCAGTAACTGATGCATCATTCTGTGAAATGTTAGTACTGTACAGCAAGATATCATACAACAATGTGATTTATTAAACCACTGCACTAAGATAAGGACATGGTAGTACAATATTTGGGTGGTGCAACGATTAGGGGGATAGCTTGATGAGGGGCAAGTGCAATAGAGGTTTTCCAGATGCATTGGTGTTAAGAAATTGATAAAAGCATCCACTGGCCTACTGCGCAGCATTGGCTTCCACTGTGCCTTGCAAAAAACAAGGGAAAAGTTATGCCATGCAACAAAAATTACAGCAAGCCAAAAACTTGCAACAGCCAATTGAAACTCTCAGAGATAACTAGCTGTTAGCAAATAAATGCTTGGAGTTCAAACTACCTTCTCCTACATGATTAAGTCATGCAGACAATAATGGCAGGCAATGTAAGTTTCAATATTAATGTAAAAACAAATAGTTCCAGAAAAGCAATTTCTAAGGCAGGTAACATTACATAGTAGTTCTCAGGCATACAATGCCAGACAGCTCAGCATGCATAGCTGTGGATGATATATGTCTGTTAGTGGTGTACCCTGTAATAGAATATGTAATTAGAGGTTTTGTAGAAGTGTGTAGAATCCCAAAATGCTTGAATGCATTTTAGCAAAATACAAATAAATGTGACAGTATTCTGAGGATTGTAGTATTATGTTTCAAACATAATTACAGTCTGTAGCTAGGTTTTTCATACTGGGAATGTACATATAGAGTGAAAGCTATATATTTTGGAGATGCATATGATAAAATGTTAAACTAACAGTCACTGATGTTTTGTCTTTCAGATTATGGAAGCTGCCAGTTATATCTCCAGGATAATTTAACAGCATCATAAAATGATGTTTGTATTGAAGAGTTCTGCAGGCATGGCCTGGCTTTAGTGAGATACTGAAGTCAGTACACTGGGAACTGCTCTAGGAAAACATTGTTTGTTACACAAGCTGGAAGCCATTTCCATAATGCAGACCTCCTGCCACAGTGTCATGTATGATATGCATGATCTGGCACAGTAATGGCCAGGGTTACTAAAGCTGAAAGGAATGCCACAGTGGTGCTGTGTCCTGTATTACTAATATGCACTGATGAACTCATGCTGCCTTCGGATATCTATGGCTTTAACAACTGGCTACCAGTCATGAGGTTTGCTGCTGGTGCCCCCCCCCCCCCAATGCAGATGTAATTGACACTCATAATATTATCTTGTGGAAGTAGATTTGTAGATGAATTACTTTTAACTTTGAGGATATCTATGTTATGCCCATTGGGATGAGACATGTCATTAGTGTCATCCAGTAACACAAGAGCAAATAAGCTTCATGAACATGCATGTTAACTCACATTAGTGCAAGGTATAACCATAGAGGACGTACTGATATGCATAACTTTCACTCTGACATGTATGTATTTCAGGACTCCACGGATCTGTAAGTGGATCATATAGTCCAACAGGCGGCCTTTGATTTGTTGAATGTTTTCTTGCTATGTGTGTGACTATGTAGCCATTGAATACTAGCCTGTACATCATATTTCACATCTGGCATTTATATCCGATGTAAAGATGAGACCATTGCACACCAGTACTATAGTTACAAGACAGGTGGCTCAAGAGGCCTTACAAGCCTAGCCATTATTACCTAGATTTATCCAGATTTTCAATATCTAAGGATTAGAAGATGACTTAGTTCTGTGCCTATGGCTTTGGTTATTTTACAAACTGCCCCTGTCGATAAAGGACATAGGCACTACCCCAAGAGTGAGTTTATGATTCTCCATTCATTGATCCAAATTGCACTTGGAAAGAAAGAGGGAAGGGCTCTGCTTCAAGTTAATACGTAGCCTGTTTTAGAGAAGGGGTAACCTCTGAGACACATATCTCTCCTTCCAGCATGTATTGTTTACATCACAGACCAGGTTTATATCTTTGGATGGAGTAATCCTCGGCTTGAACTGTTTGTTTTGCAAATGTGTAACAGTTCCATCAGGTCTGGATTTCAGAATCCTTGTAGATTAAGTATAGATCACCCCTTAATAGTCAGTGGAGACAGAGTAAAGGGATAAATGTTTTAGATGAGCTACATAGGACATTTTTACACAATGTATTTTTTTTCTTTTGTAAGGAAACTATGAGGCTGTTCTACTCATTGCAAATGCCTGGTCAGTTATATGTTGAAAGGTGCATTGTACTCAATTATTTGTTTGATGAGGGCCAAGTATAGTGGCACTATAACCTCCTTGGATATGGATTCCATGCCCTTACTTATAAGCTGTGCCTCATAGAAGGGCTTCCTCCCCACCATGGACACATGGTGGTCAAAGTTCAGGTTGCTATTTATCTGTGAACATAGATCTCGTACTACTGGGTCCACACTTAAGAGGTGTGCTATTAATGTTGCAATTTGCAGGGGGATTTGACTTCCCAAATGGTATAATTAAGCATTTTTGCATTTAGTTTTAGGCCATCGCTTTGGTACCAATAATTTGTTTGAATCAGATCTTTCTTTTTTTTTCTTCATATTTTTTTTTTATTGATTTTCAGTAGTATAAATACAATTTTAAAAAGAAAAAAAACAACGTAATATCAAATTTTAACAAAAACTATATACATGGTCCAAAATAGATACCAGATCTTCAATAACATTACATTTTATCTAATAGTTTTTTAAGCTTTATCCAGGCAATTTGTTTATGAGTCATATTTGAGGAGTGTTCATAGCTGTTTGTAATTCCCTACTACAAATAATCTTAGTAAAAGATATAAATTACTTGAATGAGAGGTTATTTTTACATTTCCAATTTCTAGTAATAGTTTTTCTTGCTATAACAAGTAGAGTCCAAAGAACGTTCATTTGATTCAGTGTGACATACCTTGGCATTGGTGCATTAAAAAGTATCATAGAACCAGAGATCTCACATCTGTCCGACCACAAAGCTTTAATAAAATTTTTAAATTCCATCCAAAATGTTGTTATTGTTCTGCATTCTAAAAACATATGTGCCCAGTTCAAATCTATTAGCTCCTCACATCTCCAACATCTATTAAAATCTTTCTTGCTTATTCTAGAGGCTTTTTTTGGTGTAATAAAACTTCTATGAATGAATTTCCATGTAAAAATTTTCCAATATGTGGAAGAAGACGTATGGTAAACAGATCTGAGAATTAAAGTTTTATCATTTATATGTATTTGGGAGTTATTGAAATTGTTGATATATTTCCATAAATTGTCGTCTAATATTATTTGATCTGATCTAAGAATGTTGTAAAATCTTGACAATGAGATACCATTATTATAGCCTATATTGGTGAAGTCAAAGAGGATGGATAATTTTTTGGGGAGGTCTGTTATAGCAGGAAAATGATGTATTTTAAATTCCGTTAAAATAAATTCTCTGAAGATTTGAATATTTAACCAGTAGATATTATACCTGGCTAAAAGGTAGGTAGTATCATGAATATTATTAGTTCCTAAAAACTGATGCCAGAATAATAACCCATTTTCTTCCATAGTTTTTATTTTCATCATGTTAAAGGAATCAAAGCATCCCTTGGTTAAGATTATTGGAAACATTAGAATGGACAAATTGTTGTTCAAAAGATTCTTATTCATTACTTTTTTAAAATTGTGTAAGATACATTTAATTGGTTCCCTATCAGAAGCCTGAAACACTATAAGCCTGAAAATCAAAATCCTGAAAACTAAAGCCTGAAAATTCAAAATCCTGAAAACCCAAAATCCTGAAACTCAAAATCCTGAAAACACAAAATGGACATACTGACGTCATTGTGGCTTTGCTATTGTTAGCCCTGTGGTGTTAGGTCATGCGTTGGGTTCAGGTAAGTGTCTGAGTTGGTTTTATGTTAGGGTTAGGGGTGGTTTAAGTGAGTTAGGGTTAGGGCGCAGGTTAGGCATGTATGCAATAGTGACAAATATTGGGGTTAGGGGCAGTTTAAGTGAGTTAGGGTTAGGGCGCGGGTCAGGTGAGTGTGCGATAGTGACGGACCTTAGGGTTAGGGTCAGTTGGTAGATATTAGTGTCTTTATAGTGACATATTAGCATTATTTGTGTTTTCAGGATTTTGAGTTTCAGGATTTTGGGCTTTCGGGATTTTGAATTTTCAGGCTTTAGTTTTCAGGATTTTGATTTTCAGGCTTATAGTGTTTCAGGCTTCTGATAGGGAACCAATTAAATATATCTTACACCATTTTAAAAAAGTAATGAATAAGAATCTTTTGAACAACAATTTGTCCATTCTAATGTTTCCAATAATCTTAACCAAGGGATGCTTTGATTCCTTTAACATGTTGTTTCAGGCTTCTGATAGGGAACCATTTAATTATAGGAATAAGATGTGATTTTTCCTGCTCATTGTTGAAGAATAATTCTTTAATAACTATAAATAGCTTAATATTTTCAGAACGATATATGTTTTTGAAAAATTTGTCAAATGTAGTTAATAGTATTGGTTTGTGTACATTTTTCCAATTTGAATGGTATTTTGGACTTAACCACAGACTTGTTATATTAAGAATAATGGCATCAGCATAAAGCTCAAAATTTGGAAAAGCAATCCCTCCTTCAATCCAGTTTTTATAGTGCCAATCATATTTAATCCTTGGTTTTTGAGGATACCATAGGAATTTAATTAATATAGTGTTTATGTGTTTAAGTTGTTTTCTAGAAGGAGGAGCCAACAGTGTTTGAAGATAAAAAAGAATTTTTGGTAATAGAATCATTTTTATCAGAGATAAACTTTCTTCTATAGTAAAGAACATTTTCTTCCATCTATTAATGTATTCTGTGATTTTATTTAATGAAATTTTATAATTTATAATTATAGTGTCTTTCCATTTAGACAGAATATGAACCCCTAGATATTTCAATTTATCATTGGTCCAGTTAAAGTTATTGTAATTAGATAGAGTGTTATTCATTATTTTATTGATGAGAATAGTTTCTGTTTTGTTTTGTTTAAATCTAAGGTTTGAGATTTCCTCAAAGAGTTTTAATGTTCTGATAATGTGGTCAATAGATGAATCAATATTTCCAATAGTTAATAAGATATCATCTGAAAGAGCAAAATTTTAGAAGAATAGTTCTCATTAACATCAAAACTTGTTATGTTTATATTGTTTCTTATAAAATTAGCAAATGGTTCTATTGCTAATGCAAACAGTAGTGGGGATAAAGGGCAATCTTGTCTAGTGCCTTTTAGAATTTGAAGTGGGCCAGATAAAAAGCGCTGATTTTAATATACGCTATAGAACCTTCATATAATTTTTTTAACAAGTTTAAGATTTCTGAGGAGAAATTATATTATTTTAATACCATAAATAAGTATGTCCAGTTAATAGAATCAAATGCCTTATCTAGATCTAGACTGATGAGTGATAATTCTTTTTTTTTTATTTGCAAAATTTATTAAAGTTAGATGTCTAATAGTATTATCCTGAACTTTTCTGTTCAGTATAAAACCTGTTTGATCGTTGTTTATTAACGTCAGAATCATTTGATTTAATCTGTTTACTAAAATAGATGTAAATATTGTATAATCTATATTCAATAGGGAAATGGGACGATATGATGAAACAAATTTGGAGTCCTTATCTTGTTTTAGAATGGCAGAAATTAGCGAATATTTCCAAGAAAGACAAAGTTTGTCACTTATTCAAAATTCCTCAAGTGCTTTCATTAATATCTTCAAAGCGGAATCAGGGAAATTTTTATATAATTCATCTATTATGCCATCAAGACCAGGGGCTTTATTATTTTTAAGATGTTGTATTCTTTCTTTAACTTCTATTAATGATATTGATTTAAGTAATCTATTATTTTTTTCTTTAGAAAGTTTATTGTTTATATTGATTTTTAGAAATGCTATTTTTGAACTATTATTAGTAAAGTTTAAGTTTGCTTTATTCATTGTTTCATGATATGAACGAAAAATCTCTAAAATATCTTTTAGATCTGAAGAAGGTTTTAAATTGTGTTTAGATGTGTCTAATATTTCAATTATGTGTTTACTGTTGTGAAAACTTTTCATTTTGGCTGCTAATCTATGCATATGTTTTGGATTAGATGAATAAAATTGTAATTTTAACCTCTCTAAATTAATTGTTACTTTATGACTAAGAATTTCTGAATATTCGAGATTTAGTTGTTTTAATTCCAGATTCGAGCCCACTTCTTTGGGGTGGAAGTTCTTTTTTAAAGTGTCAATTTTCAATTGTAGATTTAATAATTCTTTGTCCCATTCTTTCCTTTTATGTAAATACCAGGTTTTTATTTTCCCATATATATAAGATTTTAAAGAGTCCCAAATAAACACTATATTTTTGTTATTATTATTATTAAGTTCGATATAATAGTTTACTTCCTTTATAAACCATTCTTTGAATCCTTTTATCTTAATAATATAAGCTGGTAGTCTCTGCCAATGAATAAGATCATTTGGTTTAATTTTAATTTTAAATAGTATGGCATTGTGGTCTGACAGAGGGCATGATGTAATCACTACATCTTGAGTCTTAGATAATAGGCTGTCAGATATAAACACTTTATCAATAGTCATCTGTGTACCATATCTATAAGAAAAGTGAGTAAAATTGAGAGACCTCTGCTTTTTGATCATGTATATGTCTTTTAGGTTATGAAATGAGACAAAATCTATCAATTTTTTGGCTGCTGCAGGTATCTTAATATTGCTGACATTAGTGGTATATTTAGATGACAGAATACAATTAAAATCACCTGCCAAAATGATATCTCCTTTAGAATTTGCTGTTATTATTTCCAAATATTTGTTTGCAGATTTAGCACCAATACCAGGTAGCTAGTACATATTTGCTAAAGTAAAATATTTCTTATTCAATTCCAGTACTACTAGATACAACATGCCATTTTTATCAGAGAAACTGTTAATTATTTTAGGCAGTGGTAATGTATTTTTCCACAAAATCATGGTTCCTCTTCTCTTTGTTTGGAAATGAGATTCAGCTAGAATACTATAACCTTTAAAAACATTTTTTCTAGATCTTTCTGAATAATGTGTGTTTCTTGCAAAAATATGTCAGCTTTATTTGATGCTAGGTATTTGAGTAACCTTCCTCTTTTAGTAGGGTTATTAAGACCATTTGTATTCAGAGACAGACATTTAAACTCAGACATTGATTACTTTAAGCTTTTGATGGATAAATACTATTCTGGACTTAATTAACAAGTAATGTTCAAAGAAGATGAAAATATAACTATATACAAAACTAACCATGGAACATCTAGTTACTGGATTGACGAAGAAGTCATCAATACCACCCTCTATCATCCTTAGTGCTCAAGACTATCGTTCTCTAATGCTACTACCTAATATTTTATTGAATCAACAAACTACAACCAATTAATTCTCCAGGATGTATAGGTATTACTATGTAGGAGATATTGTGGAAAAACATCTATTACCATAAATAATGTAATTTTCAAAATTTTTAAGAACAGTGTCATTAAACTTGTATCATGACATAGTATATCATATTCATTTATGTCTATTCTATACTAATACAGATCTTAATTTAGTATACTACATTAGATCAAAACCTACTTAACCAGGAATTCAGTAAAGAAGTTTATGTATAAAAATAAGAAAATTTATCATGTAACAAAACATTCCAGTATGAACTTATCTGTGAAATCACAACAGTGTTAATATTTACTATAGAATCAGGATATTAATATATAGCCTAAAGGCTTATTTAAAAAAAACATATCTGATTAACCTTAAATAATTTCTTAAGGTATTAAAGATATTTAAAATAAAGAGGGACTAATGAGAATTTTTTACATGAGAAGATAATATTTTAGTTGCACAAATATCTATGCAGGTATATAGATCTGTGTAATCATCAAAAACATTAGCTTTTCTTTCCAAAGATATCGGAGCGATCTATATCATCGGAATCTAATACACATACACATACAGTATCCGGTATTAAGGGGGTTCTTGTTTTAACCAATATTTCTATGGTATTGCTACATTGCCCCTGTGTAGTTGTCAACTAATAATACACTCTGTCAAGGGAAGATTTAGAATTTTAACATCTATGTTTAACATTCCAGCATATTTGTGTTAAAGACTTTTAAATAGCAAATAAATTAAAAAAATAAATAAATAAGCATACTTAATAAATATTAAATGATTTTTATCTTAACATGTATGTTTTTCCCAGAAGTAGGTGATTTATAGCATGGAAATTTTGGGATTTGAAGGGATTGTGGAAGAGCTTCATTTGTATTATTTACCCTTAAGCTTCTTGCTTGTTTTATCAATCGATAACATTTTTCCATTTGTTGCCTGCCTTTTTAAACTAGGTAATGAGATGTCCATATCTTCAGTATTTTCCAGAATCTTATTCTTTTTCACATATTCAGAGGCGTCATCAAGATTATTAAATATTTTTATTCCTTCAGATAGATGTATTTTAATTCTGGCAGGAAAAATGATTTGTGCTTTAATTTCCGCTTTCTTCAGATTTTTAATGAGAGGAATGCAGGCTTTTCTTTTAGTTATTATAGTAGAGGTATAGTCATTGTCAAATCTTATGTTTTGACCATTAATTTGTATAGGATTACCTGCCCACGCTGTTCTCAGGATTAAGTCCTTGTCTTGAGATGATAAAAATTTTACAATAATGGATCTTGAAGCATTTGGATTTTTTGACACAGACATATTTGACAATGACCTGTGAGCTCTCCCTATCCCAAAAGAGAGAGATTCAGGTAGGTTTTGTGTCTTAGGCAACCAGTCATTCAAGAACTGTATTGTGTTATTTCCTTCCATTTTTTCAGGTATGCCGTATATTCTAATATTATTTCTTTGTGACCTTGATTCTAGGTCCTCCACTTTATCTGAAAGTGCAGTGTTTTGCTTTGTAAGAAGTCAATCTGGTTATCATTTTCATGTTGTCTTCCGTCTATTTCATTAAGAGATTATTCAATTTCTGTTATCTGGTCTGTGTGTCTTGTAATTATCTCCTTGAATTCCTCAATCTGCTTTCTATTTTCTTTCTTCATGTTTTCCATGATTTTTTTCTAAATTGTCCATTTTCATGGAAAGATCTTGAATACTAGATATTATTGTTTGTAATTCTTTCTTCATGGAAGTTTCCTGGAGAGAGGCTTTTGAATGACTCATGGCTGAGAGAGTCTGTTATATTCAGCTGCTGTACTTCTGACAGGATGTAATTCACTTTCTATTCACCAAAATTGAAATATTTGCAGAAAAAAAATAATCCACTGTATCTAAATATATAGGTGAAAGAAAACGTAGATGTTTTTAAAATAATATTAAGAAAATTTCCTGTCAGAGAAATTTCTATTAAGCAGAGCATCAAAAAAGTGCTGTTATCTCTCTGACATCTTGGCCACGCCACCGAATCAGATCATTCTGAAGAATATCGGCATCATTTGGGGATTCAATGTTTGCCCCCAGTTTGCAGGCATCAGCAAACTCGGTCAGTCAAAGGTCATCTATATTAGCCTTGACTTCTGGGAATGCATATTACAAACAGGATAAGTCCCAACACTAAACCCAGTGGTACACCACTGGTAGCTGGCCTCTTGCTGGATCTGGATTCCCCACTATAACATATGTCTTGTCTGTGAGCCAAATGACTATCCATCAGGTGACATAGGGATTTATGCCCAGTTTTGTGAATTTATCTACAATATCTGAGGGGGAATTGTGTCAAATGCCTTAGACAGGTCACAGTAGGCAGTATTCACTGTTTTAACCTCATCCATGCATGACCTTGATAGCTTTTTCAATGAAGTACAACAGAATGAACAGGAATGACCTGCCCTTGATGAATCTAAACTGGATTGGGTCTAATGTTTGGAGATTTCCTACGTCATTAGTTAATCAGGTCCATGATTATTCTTTCCACGGCCTTGCATATGAGACTAGTCAGACTTATGGGTCTGTAATTTCCTGCATCTGCTGATGATTAACCTTTATGCAGAGAGATGACCATTGTTTGACCTTCACTCCCTACAGGCAAAGCCTATCTGGGGGTTGTGGTTAAGTAGAAATCTGAGTGGCCCTGATAGGTCATGTTTCAAGCTATTTAATTAGCATCCTGGGATATTGTCGGGACTCATCAAGGTCATATTTTTAGCTTAAGTGAGGTCAGTGATGACCTTTTCTTTATCAATAACTAGTAGAGGAATGATGGAGCATATTTCCTGTGGTGTATCCAGATGTGATGTTTGATGGAGGGGTGAAATTCAAGTTAAATTTGTCAGCCGGCTGATTTCCAATATCTTCTGGCAGGGTATAGGCATCTAGCTCTGCACATTGGTGAGTATTGCCCTTACCATACATAACTGAACATGCCTTATGGTAATATTTTCCTTGGGAGGCTATTTTTGTCTTAAAGTTGTCTTTTAAAGACTTGATTAGTCCTCTGATTTACTTGTTTCAACTAAAGAGAGAGTTTTTGCCCTGTTGTGCATGCCTTCTCAGACTTCTGGACAGGATAGTCTTTCTTTCTTTTATTGTATAATCTACTTATATCAGGGGTCCACCAGGGTGGGTTTTTTTTGCAGTTTAACATACATTGATTTCAGTCTGTGACTGGTGTTTGTATACAGCTATTTATATGGTTGTACAGTGCTTTTGTGTACATCTTTGTATAGTCATCTGTATTCCATGCATTTGGGGAAGCTTGAAAATTCTCTATGCCTTCATTAAAAACTAGGTAGTTAGCCTTAGAAAAGTTCTTAAAGGTTCTGGGGTTAGATGGAGGTTCTAGCTTTATATGTATTTTG
Source organism: Protopterus annectens (assembly GCF_019279795.1). NCBI lineage: Eukaryota > Metazoa > Chordata > Ceratodontiformes > Protopteridae > Protopterus > Protopterus annectens. The sequence goes on from NC_056725.1 coordinate 1,080,977,506, forward strand.
GGTCTACTTTATTCCCTCGACAACTAAAACACTTGAATATAAATGGCCCGACACATAAAGCCCGAACGCTGACTCACCCGAAACGCGTATGTCCTGAAACCTGAAATATTGATGCAGGTAAGTTGTCCACGATCCCTAACACCACTGTTCTAATTTTTCACAGTGTGAACATTTTTGTAAGGTTAGGTAAAGTTTGTATATATATATATATGTATATATATATATATATATATATATATATATATATATATATATATATATATATATATAAACTTTACCTAATCTTACAAAAATGTTTGTGTAGTGAGAAAACTGAGGTACGTTTATGTTTTCCAGTGAAGGGAAATGGTCCTCTGCTTGATTCAGTACAGTGGTGTTAGGGATCGTGGACAAAGTAGGTGATTTGCTCTTTCAGGTTTCAGGATATTTGCGTTTTGGGTGAGTCAGTGTTTGGGCTTTATGTGTCGGGCTATTTCTATTCGAGCGTTTTAGTTGTTGAGGGAATAAAGTAGTCCCTTTATTTCAGAGGAGACTGCTTTGTGATCTGATCTAACCAGTGAGGACATTACACTGTGTGTGTGTGTGTGGGGGGGTGCAATGCTCCTCCACATTTGTGAGTACCAGGTCTAGGATATTTGTGCTGCTAGTGGGAGTGCAGACTAACTGTTCCAAGGCATTTGCATTGACAAAGTCTAGAAATTCTGAGCCTGAATATTAGTGGGCATGTAAGCTTCCCGGTTAATGGAGAGGTAGTTGAAATCACCCAAGAGTGTGGTGTTGGGATGAATGGTAAGAAATTCCAGTACATTCAGGTATGATGCATGGTTTTCCTTGGTCATGGTGGGGAACCTGTAGGGCACAAGAAAGCGGTAAGGGATTTTACCTATGGTTAGTTGGATATGGAGTAGCTCAAGCATGTCATATTGTTTGAGCAGTGTTAAGGTATATTTATCTTTTAAGTAGATTGATACACATCTACCTTTGTCCATTCATGTGCAGTGGGTGGTCAGAATGATTGGATGGTATTATAGCCTTGCACTGCTGGGGTACTTTCCTTGGGCCATAGTAATCGTACAGCCATCAGCATTTTCCAGGATTATGAGTACTTCCAGGGAGCGTAGTTTTTTTTTTTTTTTTTTTGCATTTGGCCTTAATACTTTTAGCTTATTATGAGTAGATTTTGCTATGTCGGAGGGTTTATCTTTTTGGCATGTTATTCCCTCTAGTGGGTACCCTTGACTATTTGTCTCAGGGCCTTTATATTGACAAGTTAGATCTCCCATGGAAATGGCATTAAGTTTAATACTGACTGGCTCTAGTTTTTGTAGATTGGCACTGTGTCATTTTCTCTGGTCATAGAGGTAGTTCTACAGCTAGCTATTATGTGGTTAGAGACCTCTCTAATGGTTATTTGTACATGCTGAATCTCCAGTGCATCATGCTGCTTAACCAGCCTTGATATAAATCTCTTCTAAATGAAGACTGAGACACCGCCACTGTTTTTTCCCTCCAGCACAGTGGCTGCTTTAAAAGTGTGGATGGCGACTCATACCTCTTAACGTCTTACAGCAAGAATTCTAGACAAAGACATAAAAAAGTGAGACAGAAGCCAAAAAATAGGGACAATCTTTAAATACTGCTCTTACAAACTTAGAAAGCTGATAATAATGAATAACAGGTTTTACATTAGCATGAATTTTCTGAAGGGTATGAAGTCTGAAACTCAAACGTGTGTCATTATTTTCTAACTTCAATCTTTAATGATTTGCCACTAATTTGACAGAAAACCACAATTTTAGGAAAAAACAGACCAAACATATGAGACAAAAATCTGGACATTCTGTGAAAATCTGTACAGTTGAGAGGTACGGAAGGTGTTATAGCCCCGCGCAGCTGGAGTACTCTACACTGCTTAACAGAGGCACCAGAAGCTGTTGAAGACTGGGGGGTGGAGGGTGAGAGAGGCACTTAGTGATCTAAAAAGGGCAATTTTTTAAAACTATTTGCGAGCACAGCATAGGTTCACTTGGAGGACATTTTAACCTTAGCCAATTTCCTTTTTGGTTCTTGAATTAACATTTCTTGATTGGTCTTACCTATCCCATGAGTGATAATTGCATATTAGCCCTAGTGAGAATAAATGTGATCATACTATAGATAATTTGAGGGGACCCATGTAAGGGCCGCAGCATTTAGAAACTGCCTCTATCCATTAGTGGCATGTGGGTCAATCCTCAAGTACATATTCCATTACCCATCCTTAGATCCAAGCTGCATTCGAATATGGACAGGGATGAGCTTTGTTTTAATTGAATTGATAGTCTGTTCTGGAACAGTGGTAGCCTCTGTGATATATATCTGTCTCTCCACAGCATTCATTTTAGATACCTAGACTGAATATTTCTGATGCCATTTGACTTGCTGATGTTCAGTAGGTCCATCTATATTAAGTCTTGGGCATGGAATAGCTCAAGCAAGTCATATTGTTTGACCAGTTTTAAGGTATGTTTATCTTTTAAGTATATTGATACACATCTACCTTTGTCCTTTCATGTGCAGTGGGTGGTCAGAATGATTGGACGGTATTATAGCCTTGCAGTGCTGGAGTGCTTTCCTTGGACCATGGTAACCGTACAGCCATCAGCATTTTCCAGGATTAGGAGTACTTCCAGGGAGTGTAGGTTTTTTTTTTTTTTTTTTGCATTGAGCATTAATACTTTTAGCTTATTATGAGTAGATTTTGCTATGTTGGAGGGTTTATCTGTTTGGCTCCTATGGACCTCAACCAATATTAAGCTAGAGACCTTTATACTTGGTGATGTAAACATAGATTGGAATAAAATCAACAATCCCACCTTATCCATCAATCTATTTAACTTTACCCAACTAACTAACTCCATTACTAGACCCAACAAAACAAACCCCCCAGGTACCACACTAGACTGGATCCTATTCTCCCATCCTAATAAAGTCTTAAACTCAGTAAACCTTCCTGACTCTGTAGGGGACCACTTGCCAGCTTTCATCCACCAAGCAACCTACTCCTTTCCTCACCTACACCAATATATTCACACACGTAACCTTACAAACTTCAACCCCACAACTTTCTCTAACTCCCTAAAACAAACAAAACTGGAACCCTTTAAAAACTCTTCCCCTAGACAATGCCGTAGAATTATTCAACTCAGCCTTCTTAACTGCCCTCAACTCCCTAGCTCCACCAAGAATGAAAAGAATAAAAAACAATATTACCCCATGGCTAACCAAAGATACCAAAAAGACTTATGCAACAAAGAGATAAATCCTGGAAAATATACCATCAAAACAAGCAGCCAGAAACTCTTCTTAAATATAAACAACTCCGCAACCTTGTTAAAAAACAAATTATTAGAGACAAAAAGTCCTACTATATCAAACTCTAGTCTAACCAATCAAAAAACCCCAAACATTTCTGGAATTCCATTAGCTCACTTCTCAACCCAGGTACCAAAAACAACCCCTGCCCTGACACCAGCAAATCTGATCCTGAAATAGCCTCTCTATTCAACTCTTTCTTTACCAACTCCATAGCAGAATTAACCAAGACCTTCCCTAACAACAACCCTTCCCCTCAACTAATCCAATCTTCCTCAACCCCTACACCACCCACTACCCCCAATTCTCCTCCAATATTTGAACTTAAACCCATCTCAACCTCCCACATAACAAATTACTCTCTAAATTAAAACATGCTCCAATGCCCCTGACAATATCCCATCTTCCTTCCTAAAAATAGCTGCAGATGGTATCGCTCTCCCCATTAGCATCTTGATCAATAGATCCATGCAGGAATCTTATGTGCCCAAATTGTGGCATGCAACCTTTATTCTACATCTCCATAAAGGAGGCAAAAACAATAACATCTCTAACTACTGCCCCATAGCTATCCTCTCCCCAATCTCAAAACTTCTGGAAAAATGTATCCACCTTCAGCTTATGCCATCCCTAACTAATTAATAACTAATCACTCCAACCCAACACGGCTTCCGACCTGGCCATAGTACTATCACTGCCCTTCTCTCCTTTTTAGACACAATAAATCTTGCCCGTGACTCTGGAAAAATAGTATCAACAGTTCTACTAGATCTGTCCAAGGCATTCAATACCATCTCCCACACCCATCTCTTGAACCATCTTTATAACCTTAATCTCTCCCAGAATACCCCCTACCTGGTTCTCAAGCTACCCCTCTGACAGATCTTAAGCTGTGAAATGGGCAAAAAGCACCTCAACCTTCCTTCCTACTCCCACTGGGGTACTTCAGGGATCCATTCTCAGTCTAATGCTGTTCAATATCTTTATCAATGATTTCCACACAGCCATACACAACACCAACATCATACAATATGCAGATGACTCAACTTTAGTCTGCTCTGCCTCTAAACTCTCTGAGCTCCAAACAGTGACTCTGCCTTCTCCACCACTGAGAACTGGATGCTCCAAAACCACCTCTCTCTAAATGCCAACAAATCCAAAATGCTATTATTCTCTCCTTCAAAAAATTTACCTCTTGATAAAAACTCATTCAAAATTATTAGCCATAACAACTCTACTATAGGGGTTGTTCCCTTCGCTATACTACTTGGGGTTACTATTGATGAACACCTAAACTTCGATACTCACATCCAGCAAAACATTAAGAAAACCCATATAAAAACTTGGCATGCTATACAGAAACATCCACTTTCTCTCTCCTTCCACTAGACAAACTCTCACCACTACCTATCTACTCCCCTCACTAATGAATGGCGCTCCTCTACTAACAAACTTATCTGCCTCTCTCTCTCCTCCAAATTGGACGTCTGTTATAATAGAAATTCTAAATTTGCCACCAAAGCCAAATTCTCCTCCCATCATTGTACTGCCCTTCATTTGTTAAATTGGCTTGAACTCACCAACCATCTAGACTATCTCCAAATTGCTACAGCCCACAGACTAATTTTTCATCCTACTAAATGCCCTGCACTAACCAACATCCTGCAACCATACACCCCACATAGAACTCTAAGATCCACTCACCAAAACCTAATCACTGTCCGCAAACCCAACCGTCCTGCTGCTCAGCTTCTTCTATCCTTTTCCTTAGCCAAAAAATGGAATTCTCTTCCTTACTCACTAAGAAATTGTGAAAACTTTGATAACTTTAAATATCAGCTACATTCCTACCTTTCCTCTAATAAGAAATGCAACTGCTCTCTCCCCACCTAGCCTATTAATCACCCCACTCCATCCTGAATGACTAAACTCCTGACTAACTCTGAGTACAAGCTAACCTAACCTAAATGTATACATTGTAAACAGCACATAAATGTACATATTGTAAATAGCACAATCCACCTTTTCTCTCTTCTTCAACTAAGTCGTTACACTCACTTTCAATTAAGTCACTACTGCCATCTTAAATATTTAGAAACTATGTAACCAAAGAATTATTCCTGTTCTCCAAAGTGAAATGCAATTGTAAATGTGTCTTCTTTACTATGATTGTATCTGTAACTAAACTATGTAATGCAGAGCTTTTCTCCATGGGCCTGCATTGAAAATGGACTCCCTGAGCCCAGTGGACCTCCCCGGTCATCAAACTTGAAATAAATAAATAAATAAATAAAGTCAGACAATGCCTTATATGCCAGACATGTCACCTCTAAGCACTCTGTAGGATACTGAGTATAGTGATAAACCTTTGAGGTGGTCCATCCAAGACCTATTGTTTAGGGCTTGTATCCTGTTAGTAAGGTATCTCTGTGGGTATTCTTGTTTAGGACTTGTATCCTGTTAGTAAGGTATCTCTGTGGGTATTCCAATTGTTGTAGCTCTGGACAGAAACATGCCAAACTGGGTATTATACAAAACGATTGACCTAATGAGGGCTTTGTAAAGGGGGACAATAACATCTCTAGATCTAGGCACAATCAATTTGATTATAAGCTGTGCAATATAGAAATATTTTCTTATGACTCTGGGTACATATTGGTCAAAAGTTAGGTCACTGTACACACAAGTTCCCAAATGCCAAACAACTGGGTCACTTCTCATGGGCCATTGTCAATTTGACAGTTCCCTGGAGTAGATGACTTCCCAAAGGATATGATAACATATTTCTTGGAATTTAGTTTCAATTCATGATTCTGGCACCAGTTATTATTTGGAACAAACCTTCCTGCATGATTAAGTCATTTGGGGAATTCAATAACTGCTCCTAGTGTGCAGCCATCTCAAACTTAGTTGGCCAAAGCCCTTTGGTATTTCCTCATACTTCTGAGATGTATATGCCAAACAGAAAAAGTCTCAGCACCAAACCATGGGGGACTCTGTTGGTGACTGGTCTCTTCCCCTATTTTGATCTCCTGCATCCTGTGAGCAAGCATATATGTATGCATTCTTTAATTCACCTTCCTGATTGTATTAACCTGATTGTATTAAATTATATTCTTTGCATAATACAGAGCCACTTGTTAGAATGTGTTTTAAATTTATATTTGGAACAGTCTTCTAATAAGCAATGAAACAAAATGTATGAACCAATAATGACAAAACTACTCACTTCAAAAAATTTCAACCATAAAAGCTTACTCAAACTTATGTCATTACAATATAACAATATCAGTAAATATGTAAAATCTCTGCAGAAGTAGTTGTAGTTGTTGTTGTTGTGTCTTTCGGCTTTTCCTGGTTAGGGGTCGCCACAGCAGAACTCCGGTCCGCTAATGATTGGCAGCAGATTTTTACATGCCGAGTTGCCAGCTCTGATGCACAACCTTCAACGAAGGTACGCCCATTCATGCATATCTCCACACAGAAGACGCTCTAGCTGAAAATCGAATGGGACAACATCTTACTGTAAGGCGACAACGCTACCGCAGCACCACCACCGCAGTAAAATCTCTGCAGAAGTAAGTCATCTAAATAATTCCACATTAAAGGGATCTGTAACTAATGAAGAGATTGCTTCTAACAAACAATTTTATGTTATATTGTTTCATCTACAAATAAAGTGCCTGTTGCCTTTGAGAAATAAGTTGCTTATGCTACATTAAAAAAATGATAAGCTAGTAATTTTACAATGGGGAATAGATGGCAAACTGATAACAGAAACATAATTACTAGGTAACGCCTCCAAAGGAGGACATTCATAAGAATGTAGCATCCACTCCCTAACACAGTACAGTATTAGTGATCCATCTGCATACTGTGGGAGTAGAACCTAGGCATCCTTCTGCATCGAAAGCAAGTATACTACCTGTTGTGCTACTTACAATGCAAATAGCTAAGTATAAGTAGCACTAAATTTCTCTTCCCCTGAAGCTCTCAGCTCCTTGTAAAATCCACTTGACACTCAGCTAAATGTTTCAACTTTGCAGAACAAGAAATCTGGAAAAAGCCAACATTTTTTGTTTTTTTTGGAGGGGGGGTCAAACGACCAAAACCAGGGACACATTTTAAATGCATCTGAGATAGCTTACTGCAAATATTGTTTGTATAATCTTAGAAAATTGCTCGAGACCCTTATAAGCCTAGCCAAGAATTTAACCCACATTCCCACAAAGTCAGCACCTGTTTCCCCTGTCCAGCAAGGACACAGGTGGGATCCCAGGGGTATATTTTCAGTTTCCAATTCAGTCGTCCAGGTTCCATATAAAGAAGGCTAGTGAGGTATTCTGCTTGACATGGAAAGGAAGTCTATTCCACAGATGGGGGGAGTCATTGGGACACAAATCTATCCTGCCAATAAGTTCTAGTAATGTCACAGACCAGGTTGAGACCTTGCATGCGGGTTGTGTGAGTGGAGTCTGACTTATGGATATGCAGCAACTCCATCAAGGCTGAGTCTGAGACGGCCTTGTATGCCAGACACAGGTCATCTCTAAGCAGTCTGTATGAAACTGAGTAGAGTGACAGGGCATTTAGCCTAACTATATAGGATAGGCATTTGTGTCCCTGGATTTTCCTGGTCAGGAACCTCTATGGTCTCTCCAACTGCTGCATGTGCTTGGCAAGGTACATGCTGAAGGGGCCATTGCACTTGATAATGGGTCTGATAAGGGAGGAGTACAGAGATGTTATGGCCTCCTTATTCCTGGATGAAATACCCTTACTTATGAGCTGGGCCATGTAGAAAGCCTTCAGTACAATGGAGGCAACATGGTGGTCAAAAGTCAGGCTACTATCAACCTGGGTGCCCAAGTGCCTCGTGACTGAATGCATGCTTAGTATGTTGTTATTAATGTGATAATTAGTGGGGACACCATTTTCGCTAAAGGGAATAATGATGCATTTCTTGGCATTCAGTTTGAGGCCATGGTTCTGGCACCAGTCATTAGTTTGGTTAAGGCCCTCTTGGAGGATGTTCACATCACTAGAGGAATTTATGACGGTGCACAGCTTGTAGTCATCTGTAAACTTGGTCAGCCACAGACCACTGGTTTTGGCTTGCACCTCAGAAAAGTATATCACAAACAGTAGAGGCCCCAAGACCAGTCCTTGGGCTTGTTACGGGTCTACTACTAGAGGTGGCTTCTCCTATTTTGACTGAGTGGGTTCTATCAGTGAGCCAGCTAGCTACTGATCTGGTATCATATGGTTTGATACCTAGCTGGGACATTGTATCTATTATGCCTGAGTGGGGAATAATGCTGAAGGCTTTGGCTAGGTCAAGGTAGGTGTTGTGCACTGTCATGCCCTCATCTATGGCTTTGGTGACTGTTTCGAAGACGGTGACCAAGTTTAACAGGCATGATCTCCCTTTGACAAAAACAAACAGTGTGGGATCAAATGTTTGGAGGTCACCAATGTCCTTGTTTATAAGGTCCAATATAATGTATTACATGGCCTTGCAGATCAAGCTAGTTAGACTGATGGGCCTATAATTGCCTGGGTCAGATGCTCCACCTTTGTGCAGAGGGATAACAGTGTCTGTTCTCCATTCTGCTGGGATGAAGCCAGTGCACAGACTTTGGTTGACTTGGGTGCTTAGTGGTGCTTAGAGCTCTTGCTTGAGTTCATGTAGGACATAGCCAGGGATGTCGTTGGGTCCCATGGAGGCTGTATTTATTGCCTTTGAGAGGGCATTAATAACCTGCTCATGTTGATGAGGGGAAGGGGCAAGTGTTCTGGGTGTCTTGGTTTACTGATGGGGGGACGGGGGGGGGTGAAGTTTTCACAGAACGTGTCTGCCAGCAGGTTGGTTATATTTATAGCATTTGTATATGTGGTATTCTTGACCACCAATTCAGAGCAGATTTGGGAGTTACCCTTGAGATTGTGGATGTATGCAAAGAAGGCCTTGTGATTGTCCTTAGCGGATGTGGCCAATTTGGACTTGAAGTTAGCCTTACAGGATTTCACCAGTGACCTTATTTGCTTGTTCAGACAAAGGAGAGACCGCTTCCAACTTGGCACCTTCTCCTTCTTGGTTCTGGACAGCAATTTTTTTTTCCTTTTATTATAGAGTATGTTTGTTGCTGCTGTCCACCAGACAGGTTTACTCTTCCTTGAGGAAGATGATTTGGTCCTTTCAGGTATTGCTGAGTCCATGCAGCTATATAGGTGCTCTTGTAGTTTTTTGGTGTAGGCTTGGACATTAGTGCTTGATTCAATTGAAGGGATGGTGGCTGTGAAGCTGCTTATTTCTGCTCTAAGGAGGTTGTAGTCAGCTTTGGAAATTTTTTTTTGTTTGACCCTGGCAAGAGGGGACAGTAGAGATAGTGACTTTGAAAGTGATTGCCTTATTGCCAGGAGGAGGATGACACTGTAGGGATGCTACAGCAGCTACTTATGTTGGTTAGTACCAGGTCCAGGATATTTTCACATCTTGTGGAGGTGTCAACCAGCTGATCCAATGCATTGGCACTGACAAAGTTGAGGAATTTCTGGCATTCGTGTTTGAGCTACAATAGGTCTTCCACTCTATGGTTGGGTAATTAAAGTTGCCCAGGATCAGGGTAGAGGTTTGAATCTTGATGGATTCAAGTAAGTCCAGATAGGTGGAGTAGGCCACCTGAGTCATGGTTGGGAGTCTGTAGCTAGCTATGATTTGAGTAGGCGTTTTGTCAATAGTTAACTGCACCTGGAGTGTCTCCTGTGCATCCTACTGTTTGACCAGCCTGGAGGTGTGTATGTCTTTGATAAATATTGAAACTTCACCTCCTTTGGCTTTGTAGCCCAATGTTTTGGGGTCTAAAAGAGGTGAGTCTCAAGTCACTGACACCCACACGTACTGTAACACAGTCATACAATTACTTGTTGCTCATGGACTTGAGAATGTGTGTGTGTGTGTGTGTGTGTGTGTGTGTGTGTGTGTGTGTGTGTGTGTGTGTGTGTGTGTGTGTGTGTGTGTGTGTGTGTGTGTGTGTGTGTGTGTGTGTGTGTGTGTGTGTGTGTGTTTCTGTCTGTGTGTGTGTGCTCTGATGCATCCTCGCACTAGACTGACAACTATCACTCTTTCCATGCTGAGCCTAATAAGAAGTACAATTATATGTCTTGCAAAGAAGTCACTTATGAGTAGAATGTTTGGTTGAGCAAATGCCAATCTTATGGGCTTACCATCCATGAATCTAAGATACCTTATGCTATGCAAGGTGATAGGCTTTACAAGTGGATAGTGTTGCTGAGGGTGATTTTTGTCTTATTATGTTTTGAAGGACTTTGAGCTTTAGGCTGATTAATTTTTAGAACCTCACTATAAAAAGGATTATGTATGGCATGATGGCTGTGATGAGGTGTGGTGTAGTATGATGGCTGTGATGAGATGTGGTTTAGCATGATGGCTGTGATAAGGTTGAGGTATGTTGTAGTTTGATGGGTATGATGTGGTATGGTGTAGTATGATGGCCATGATGAGGTGTAGTGCAGCATGATGGCTGTGATGAGATGTGATGTTGGGTTTACTGCTATTGAACAATATCAACTTGCTGTGAAGTCATTGTGCAATCTGAGCATGGCAGGCCTGTATCATAACTTTCAATTTCCAGCATAATATGTCACAATGCAGTACCTAGCAATGCTACTTCCTCATGCACATGTACCCTGACATTGCACCTCATGTAGCATTAATGCAAGTTCACTTGCACCCATTGGCAAAAATTATTCCACTACATGTGCTTGCAGTTTATAATGCAGTGTTGTAGCATGGTGTTTCACATGAAGGCTCTACTGTTGCTGTTCATAGCATATGATGAATGCAACCTGCCTGTCTCATGGTGCATCTCAGGCATGTCTGTCTTCTTCTGTGCTGTGATACCATGTGGGTGACCAATGCCTATATAGTTGATTACTCACATGCTTACTCTGGCAGAACATAACATGTGTAAGCATAACTGGTGTATGATAATCTTTACCTTTTCTGAATGCCTGGTGTACAGGATGAATATAATATACGTGATAGCAGCAGCACATGTTAGTGGCCATTCTAAAATCCACTAACTACCTGTTATGTTTGAGCAGTGGCCAAGAAGCAGTCAGTAGAAGGAACAAGCATCACCTGGACCCTATTTGAGGTAGAGGTAGGTGCAATTCCTCTCAGCACTGGTAAAGAGATGGTAACTTTTCTACAATGGAATAAATATCGCACACTTTGCATAATTCTGGCTATGTAATGAAGTACATGGACTGGTCATACTGTACATCACAGATTTCCTTACTCACTTATGTTGGAGGGTAGACAAGGTACAGACATTACCATTTGCACAGGTGGGGGTGTCACACAGTGACAGGTTAAAGTAATGTATCATAAGCTCCAGGGTCATGGGACGTGGCTGTAGTAGCCAAGCATTTCTGAATTGGGCTTTGAGGAGTCAGGCAGTACATCCTCCAGAAGCAGAGTGGAGCTTCGATGTTAGGATATGTCAGTGATGTGCACTGCAGTGTTCAGCAGTCTTAGGGCTTGATGCAGTCCATGGCAAGGATGAAGTGGAACTATCTAAGCCTGTACGTCCCTTGTCATCAGCCATGAGATGTATGTCATCCATTATGAGTCCTGTGGCCAGGACTAACTGTGTTAATCTGTCTGTTTGTCTGTCCACAGGGGATAGTGACAGTGCAGAACTACAGGAGTGAGAGCATGCATCCTAGTAAAGTGTTCCTGGGTTGCATTTTGAGGAGCATCATTGGCCATGCATGTGAGACTATACATGCAAAGGTATGCTGGCATGTTTGTTCAGAGCTGAGAGTGATGCTGAGTTAGGAATGATCTATGCCATCTAGGTATGCCTAGTGAATCACCAGATACCTCACTTCTGGACCCTTCCATGGTCAAGGACGGCAGAACCATCAGAAGAAGATCCATGAACATTCACTATCTGCCTCGTGGATTTACTAAGGAATGCCATTTTAGCCTTGTGACTTCAGCAGTGCTATGTGCTCTTTCTCCTTAGTTAATGCTACTGAGCAGATGCTGCATGTTATTCTGTAGCCTATGCTCATGTTGCACATCACTCCACATGTCACACTTCACATTCGCCATCTCCATGCCTTGATGAATAATGGCCGTTTGTTATTGTATCAATGACTAGCACATGTCAAGTGTAGAACCCAGGATAAATCTTGTTTGTGCCACAGAACCCTCATTCATTTGGACCCTTCAGCAGCAAAAAAAAAAAAAGAGAGAGAGATATACACACACACACACACACACACACACACACACACACACACACACACACACACACACACACACACACACACACACACACACGTGTGCATATTTATATATATATATATATATATATATATATATATATATATATATATATATATATACATGTGTGTGTGTGTGTGTGTGTGTATATATATATATATATATATATATATATATATATATATATATATATATATAGATGGATATATATGTGAACCTCATCAAACTGCATGTGTATGGCTATAGGAAAAAATAGATATGGATTGCTCTATACCTTATTGTTCGCTATTGAAGTTGCAGACTAGAGGTTCCTGCAGAACAGATATGCAGAAGCCTCTTAATAGAAGAGTCCTACTTCCGATGCACTGCCCTGTATTGTATGGTTGTATAATGGCTAATACTAACCTTATGCATATCCAACAAACATTTGTACAGTCCTATCTAGGCCAACCCCCACATTCAGATCACTGTAGGTATGACAGTCTGCTCCCCTTCACTAGACAGGTGCACTAGGAAGTTCTCCACCTCTGTCAACGTCTTTTGTGCTGCTGGTCTACCTCATTGTTCTTGGCATACAGCATTACATCTGTTAACCTTCACAAAACTTGATGTACACTGCTTTTATGACCATCCATAGAACTGATGTTATTTACCACTACTTGTCAGACCTGCTACTTAAAGGGCTTGTTTGCTTTATCTTTATCCATGATGTCATATATATGATAGCTTATGTAAACCTGTAGATTACAACTGTCAGCCACTGTGTGTGCATTGCCGACTGTGGATTTCCCATATGAGTGTATGCTAGCCCCAATCCAAAATGGTGCCCATCTATTGTCTTCAAATGTGATGTACCATTTCACCCCTTTCCTGTACATACTGAAGCAATAGCATGACTTCCTGGATCATTTAAATAAATCCCT